>NC_090819.1:140060739-140363580 GCF_000390325.3 Nicotiana tomentosiformis
CGGCCTACATTACAACCAATTAAAGTCTTACTTGATTCTTAACTGAATGAGCTAAATTAGTAGAGTATTACACTACGGGTAAGCCTATGGTACATTCTTTGTGGCACATGAATTTTGTTTCTCAGAGTGAGTTAATTCTTTCTATCTCGAGTTTCTAGTTGTTCTTGAATTTTAAAGTGTGTGGAACTACTCTCTATCTTTGGTGTAAGGGCACATAATTTGCGAAGGAAAGGTACTCTTTGACCTCTGTGTTAGAGTAAGTGAACAGTTTGTGAAAAATGCATGGTGCTTTTGAGTCGAGGCTTAAGGTACGGACGTATTCCGAGAGATCCCCCTGTCTTGCATATTTACTTACTTTGGGACTACGGACGTATTCCGGGAGATCCCTCTGTCTTGCATACTTACTTTGGGACTACGAACGTATTTCGGGAGATCCCCCAGCACTGCATATTTACTTTGGGACTACGAACGTATTCTGGGAGATCCCCTAGTACTGCATGTTTACTTTGGGACTACGGACGTATTCCGGGAGATCCCCCTGTACTGTATATTCATTCGGAACTACGGGACGGTATCACGGGAGATTTCCCACTGTGTTTACCTTGTTTTGAGCCGAGGGCACCCTTAACTTTTAAATTTTTGAAAATCTCTTTAATTGTGCTACCATAAATTTTACTTATATCTTTTACTGTTTAATTTATTATATTTAGTCCGATGGGGCTTGACCTGACCTCGTCACTACTCGATCGAGGTTAGGCTTGGTACTTACTGGGTACCATTGTGGTGTACTCATGCCCTTCCCTGCACATGTTTTCGTGTGCAGATCCAGGTGCGAGCTATCAGCCTCAGGGTTAGTGCGTGCTGCTGATTTTAGGAGACTTCAAGGTACTACTGCTTGCGTCCGCAGATCTTCGGGGTCCCCTACTACTCTCTCGCTTAGATACTTTCTTTATTATCTTCAGACTTTTGTATAGAGCTACATAGATTATAGCAGCTTGTGACTTAGTGATATTCCGGGTCTTGGAAAATTATTTTGTATATGCCAAGTGGTACTACTCTTGGCTATTTATAATATGTTGTTTCTCTTTAAAATGTTGTGTTTTCTTTGCATTTTTCGCAATATTAGGCTTACCTAGTCGTAAAGACTAGGTGCCATCACGACACCTTACGAAGGGTTAATTTGGGTCGTGACAAGTTGATATCAGAGCACTAGGTTCATAGGAGTCACGAGTCACAAGCCGGTTTATTAGAGTCTCGTGGATCGGTGCGGAGACGTCCGTACTTATCTTCGGGAGGCTATGTAACTGTTAAGAACAATCATATTTCTTTGATTTCCTTGTCGTGCGAGTTATTGACACCAAAAAACAAATCTAAGATTCTATTCTATTCTTTCTCACAGATGGTGAGGACTCGTACTGGGAGGACCGACGATCAAGCACCCGAGCCCCCTGCTAGAGCCGCCAGAGGCTGGGGTCGGTGTAGAGAACGACCATGTGGTGCAGCCCGAGCACCTGCGAGAGCTGCGTCAGAGGAGCCCCCAGCAGCTCCAGCTGGAGGGCCAACCCCGGAGATCCCTATTGCTACTCCAGCCCTCCAGGAGACTTTAGCTCAGTTCTTGAGCATGTTCAGCACTCTGGATCAGGCTGGACTATTTTCGATAGCTCCCGCTACATCTCAGGCCGGGGGAGGGGCACAGACTCCCGCAACCCGCACTCCTGAGCAGAGGGTCCAGGTTGATCAGGCCCCAGAGTATATTCCTATTCCCCTAGTGGCTCCGGTTCAGCATGAGATCAGGGTAGCTGCTTCTTAGGCAGAGCAGCTCAGACTTGAGAGGTACAAGAAGTAACACCCACCTACTTTCAACGGACTAGCTTGTGATGATGCTCTGGGTATTCTTGAGGAGTGTCATCGTATTCTCCGCACTATGGGCATTGTGGAGACGAGTGGGGTTTCTTTCACTACTTTCCAGCAGAGTGGAGCAGCATATCAGTGGTGGCATGCCTATGAGTTGAGTAGTCCAGACGTGGCAGCCTCACTCACTTGGACTCAGTTTTCAGAGATGTTCTTGCGTGAGTATGTTCCTCGAAGCCTCAGGGATGCTTGGCGCACAGAGTTTGAGCAGTTGTGTCAGGGTGCTATGACTGTGTCGGAGTATGCAGTCCGTTTCAGTGAGTTAGCTTGCCATGCACCGGCCCTAGTTGCTACAGTCAGAGAGAGGGTTCTTCGCTTCATTGAGGGACTCCACCCCAGTATACGGACCAGTATGGCCAGGGAGTTGGAGATGGACATCACTTATTAGCAGGCAGTGAGCATTTCCAGGAGAGTGGAGGGCATGTTAGCCCGGGACAGAGAGGAGAGAGAGGCCAAGAGGTCTCGAGAGACCGGTCATTACTCAGGAGCTCGTACACCAGCAGCACGCTATGGTAGGGGTTTTGTGAGTCGCCCTGTTCATTCATCTCTTCCAGCAGCCAGCGGTATCCCAGCTCCTCCTAGACCTCAGGAGCCCTATTATGCGCCGCCAGTATCTAGTATGCCTCCTGGTCGAGGTGCTATCACTGGCCAATCCAACAGACCAAGTCTGAGTCAGTCTCAGCCGCCGCGTCCTCCGAGAGGTTGTTTTGAGTGTGGTGATACTCGTCACCTAGTTAGAGATTGCCCCAGAGGTAGCAGGGGTGCACCTCCACAAACTTATCAGCCAAATGCTCCATCGGGTCCTCCGGCCATTCTTCCAGCACCAGCTGCCACCCACCTCCTCAGCCGACTCGGGGTGGGGGTCAGGGAGGTCGGGGTCGCCCTAGAGGGGGAGGCCAAGCCAGGTACTATGCCCTTCCAGACCGTTTATAGGCCGTTGCTTCAGATTCAGTCATCACAGGTATCGTCCATGTCTGTCATAGGGATGCATCGGTATTATTTGACCCAGGATCTACGTACTCATATGTGTCTTCTTATTTTGCTCCATATTTGGGGATATCTCAGGATTCTTTGAGTTCCCCTGTTTATGTATCTACTCTCGTGGGGGATTCTCGTATTGTGGACCGCGTATATCAGTCGTTTTTTATTGCTCTTAGTGGTTTTGAGACCAGAGCCGATTTGGTATTACTTAATATGGTAGATTTTAATGTTATCTTGGGCATGGACTGGTTGTCGCCCCATTATGCCATTCTTGATTGTCAATCTAAGACCGTGACGCTGGCTATGCTAGGCTTGCCGAGATTATAGTGGAGAGGTACCTTAGAGTATACTCCCCACAGGGTCATTTCATTCCTTAAGGCTCAGTGAATGTTGAGAAGGGGTGTGATACGTATTTGGCCTATGTGAGGGATGTCAGTATTGATACCCCTACAGTTGAGTCAGTTCCAGTAGTGAGGGACTTTCCAGATGTGTTTCCAGCTGATCTTCCGGGCATGCCGCCCGACAGAGATATTGATTTTGGCATTCATTTGTTGCTGGGCACTCTGCCCATCTCTATTCCTCCATATTGTATAGCTCCTCCTGAATTAAAGGAGTTGAAGGAGCAGTTACATGAGTTACTTGATAAGGGCTTCATTTGGCCCAGTGTGTCACCTTGGGGTGCTCATGTCTTATTTGTGAAGATGAAGGATGGTTCTATGCATATGTGTATTGATTATCGGCAGTTGAACAAGGTTACAGTGAAGAACAGGTATCCATTGCCTCGTATTGATGACTTATTTGACCAGTTACAGGGTGTCAGGGTGTTTTCCAAGATTGACTTGCGTTCTGGCTATCATTAGTTGAAGATTCGGGAGACGGATATCCCAAAGACTATTTCAGGACTAGATATGGTCACTATGAGTTTCTTGTCATGTCATTTGGGCTGACCAATGCCCCAACAGCCTTTATGCATTTAATGCACAGTGTATTCCGGCCTTATCTTAATTCCTTCGTCATTATGTTTATTGATGATATCCTGGTATATTCCCGATCTCGGGAAGATCATGAGCAGCACCTGAGGACCGTGCTTCAGACTTTGAGGGAGAAGAAATTGTATGCAAAATTTTCTAAGTGTGAATTCTGGCTTGATTCAGTGGCATTCTTGGGCCACATAGTGTCTTATGATGGGATCAAGGTAGATCTGAAGAAGGTGGAGGCAGTGTAGAGTTGGCCTAGACCGTCATCAGCTACAAAGATCCGCAGTTTCCTTGGTTTGGCGGGGTATTACCGTCGCTTTGTGGGGGGATTTTCATCCATTGCAGCACCTATGACCAGGCTGACCCAGAAGGGTGCTCCGTTCAGGTGGACCAAGGAGTGTGAGGAGAGCTTTCAGAAGCTCAAGACAGCTTTGACTACAGCCCCAGTATTAGTATTGCCTACAGGTTCGGGGTCCTACACTGTCTATTGTGATGCCTCGAGGATTGGCCATGGAGCGATATTGATGCAGGATGATAGGGTGATTGCTTACGCGTCTAGACAGTTGAAGGTGCATGAGAAGAATTATCCGGTTCATGACCTCGAGTTAGCAGCTATTGTTCACACCCTGAAGATCTGGCGTCATTATTTGTACGGTGTTCCCAATGAGATTTACACTGATCACCGGAGTTTGCAGCACTTGTTCAGGCAGAAGGACCTTAATTTGCGTCAGCGGATGTGGTTGGAGCTACTTAAAGACTATGATATCACTATATTATACCACCCGGGGAAGGCCAATGTAGTGGCCGACGCCTTGAGTCACCGGGCAGAGAGTTTGGAGAGTTTGGCATATCTTTCGGCAGCTGAGAGACCCTTAGCCTTGGATGTTTAGGCCTTAGCCAGTCAATCGTGAGGTTGGATATTTTAAAGCCTAGTCGGGTATTGGCTTGTGTGGTTGCTCGGTCTTCTCTTTATGACCGTAGCAGGGAGCACCAGTATGATGATCCTCATCTTTTAGTTCTTCAGAACAGGGTTCGGTGAGGTGATGCCAGAGATGTGACTATTGGTGATAATGGTGTGATGAGGATACAGGGCCGGATCTGTGTGCCCAATGTAGATGGACTTCGGGAGTTGATTCTCGAGGAGGACCACAGCTCGCGGTACTCCATTCATCCTAGTGCCACGAAGATGTACCAGGATTTGAGACAACACTATTGGTGAAGAAGAATAAAAAAATATATAGTTAGGTTTGTGGCCAAGTGTCTCAACTGTCAGCAGGTTAAATATGAGCATCAGAGACCGGGTGCATTACTTCAGAGGTTAGAGATCCCAGAGTGGAAGTGGGAGCGGATCACCATGGACTTTGTGGTTGGACTTCCTCAGACTTTGAGAAAGTTCGATGCTATTTTGGGTGATCGTGGATCGGCTGACCAAGTCACCCCATTTCATTCCAGTGTTGACTACATACTCTTCAGAGAGATTGGCTGAGATTTATATCAGAGAGATTGTCCGCCTTCATGGTATTCCAGTATCCATCATTTCAAACAGAGGTACACAGTTTACATCATGATTTTGGAGAGCCGTATAGCAAGAGTTGGGTACTAGGGTGGAGTTGAGCACAGCCTTTCACCCTCAGACGGACGGGCAGTCTAAGCGCACAATTCAGATTCTTGAGGATATGCTTTGTGCATGTGTGATGGAGTTTGGGGGGTCATGGGACCAATACTTTCCACTTGCAGAGTTTGCCTACAAAAACAGTTACTAGTCCAGCATTCAGATGGCACCGTATGAAGCTTTGTATGGTAGGCGGTGCCGGTCCTCAGTGGGATGGTTTGTGCCGGGCGAGGCCCGATTGTTGGGTACAGATTTGGTCCAGGATGCCCTGGATAAGGTGAAGGTCATCCAGGAGAGACTTCGCACAGCCCAGTCCAGGTAGAAGAGTTATGAAGACCGCAAGGTTCGTGATTTGGCATTTATGGTTGGTGAGCGGGTCTTGCTTCGGGTATCGCCTATGAAGGGCGTCATGAGGTTCGGGAAGAAGGGCAAGATGAGTCTGAGGTTCATTGGTCCTTTTGATATATTGCGGCGCATTGGGAAGGTTGCTTATGAGCTTGCCTTGCCGCCCAGCTTAGCAGGAGTTCACCCGGTATTCCACGTGTCTATGCTCCGGAAGTATAACGGTGATCCGACTCATGTATTAGATTTTAGCTCATTCCAAATGGACAAAGATCTATCTTATGTTGAGGAGCCAGTAGCCATTTTGGACAGGCAGGTCAGAAAGCTCAGGTCAAAGAATATTGCTTCAGTAAAGGTCCAGTGGAGAGGCCAGCCGGTCGAGGAGGCGACTTGGGAGACCGAGCAGGATATGCGCATCCAGTACCCTCATCTTTTCACAGTTTCAGATATGTCTTTATACTCGTTCGAGGACGAATGATTGTTTTAAGAGGGGGAGGATGTAACGATCCGGCCGGTCATTTTGAGAATTAGATCCTCGATCCCCTAATATCTGATTTCCCCATATTCGTTTCTACTTTTGGGACTTGCCGGAGTGATTGGTTATGGAATTCAGAGAGTTTTGGGACACTTAGTCCCTAGTTGTGAGTTTAAGCCTTAGAGTTTTGACCGTAGTCGGAACTGTGTGAAGACGGATCCAGAATTGAATTATGTTGACTCTGTTAGCTCCGTTGAGTGATTTTGGGGTTAGAAGCGCGTTCGGAATATGTTTTGGAGGTCTATAGTAGATTTAGGCTTGAATTGGAGAAAGTTAGTATTTCGGCGATTTCGGTCGATAGTGGAAATTTTGATATAGAGCTCGGAATGGAATTCCGAAAGTGGTTGTTTGGTTCGTAGTGTCATTTGTGACCTATGTGTAAAATTTGAGGTCATTCGGACTAGATTTGATATGGTTCGGCGTCGTTTGTAGAATTTGGAAAATTTTAAATTCTTAGGCTTGAATCCGTGCTTAATTCAGGATTTTGGTGTTGTTCGATGTGGTTTGAAGACTCAACTAAGTTCGTATGGTGTTTTAGGATTGGTTGGTATGTTTGGTTGAGGTCCCGGGGGGCTTGGGTGTCTTTCGGATGCTTAACGGGAAGAAATTTGGACTTAGGAAAATCTGGTGCATTGCTGGTTCTGGTGTTTCGCACCTGCGGAGGGGAGTCCGCAGGTGCGGACTCGCAGGTGCGCTTGGGAGTTCGCAGATGCAGAAATGGACAGGGCATGCTGGGCTCGCAGGTGTGGCCGATCGCCCGCAGAAGCGGAGCCGCAGATGCGAACCCAGCCCAATAAGTGACTTCCGCACTTGTGTTGATTTTTCTGCAGGTGCGGGACCACAGATATGGCCCCATGAGCACAGATGCGGAAATCGGTGGGCAGAAAAGGGGATTTTGAGGGTTTGAAATTTCATAACACAAAATTTGATTTGGAGCTCGGTGGGAGACGATTTCTCGAGGGATTTTGAAGGAAAACTATTGGGTAATGAATTCTAACTCTATTTTGATCATAATACAATAATCTATTATTGTTTTCCTAGTCTAATTAAGGAATTTGAGGGTAAAAGTTTGGAAATGGGGGAAAAGGTTCCCCAATTGAAAATCTGAGATTTGAATGGGGATTTGACGTCGGATTTAGATAATTTTTGTTTGAGTGAGCTCGTGAATGAATGGGTGTTCATAATTTGTAATTTTTACCTGATTTCGAGACGTGGGCCCGGGAAGACTTTTTGGGCCTTTTTCCTAATTTCATGCTTTAGCTTCGAATTAATTAGTTAAATTAGTTACTTATAGTTATATTTACATTATGCAATTAATTTGAATAGATTCGGGCCATTTGGAGTCGGATACTCGTGGCAAGAACGTGATATCGAGTTGATTTGAGCAGTTCGAGGTAAGTGGCTTGCCTAATCTTGTGTTGGGGACTTTCCCCTTAGGATATCTTGATATTATTTGGTGTGTGGGTGCCGTGTACGTGAGGTGAAGAGTACGTACACGGGCTGTTATTGCAAAAATCTTGTTTATCCTTTTTAAATCATAAATTGCTTCTCTTATTAAATTGTACTAATATGTTTAATTGTTTAGTTTAGACTAGAAAAGCAAGCTTACGTGTTTTAACAGCCTATTTGACATTCTGTGCGCCATGCTTAGTTAAATCCCTATTTTCCTTATCTGTGTTCAGTATAAATTGTATAACTCGATGCCATACCTACCATTTTATCTTGTGTTGCATATTTAAATTGGGACTATGGACGTATTCCGGGAGATCCCCGTGTCTTGCATATTTACTTTGGAAATACGGACGTATTCCGGGAGATCCCCATGTCTTGCATATTTACTTTGGGACTACAGACGTATTCCGGAAGATCCCCCTGTCTTGCATATTTACTTTGGGACTACGGACGTATTCTGGGAGATCCCCCAGCACCGCATATTTACTTTGGGACTACGGACGTATTCCAGGAGATCCCCCTGTACTGCATATTCATTCAGAACTACGGGACGGTATCCCGGGAGATTTCCTACTGTGTTTACCTTGTTTTGAGCCGAGGGCACCCTTAACTGTTAAATTTTTGAGAATCTCTTAAACTGTGTTACCATAAACTTTACTTATATCTTTTACTGTTTAATTTATTGTATTTACTCCGGTAGGGCCTTGACCTGACCTCATCACTACTTGACCAAGGTTAGGCTTGGCACTTACTGGGTACCATTGTGGTGTACTCATACCCTTCCCTGTACATGTTTTCATGTGCAGATCCAGGTGCGAGCTATCAGCCTTGGGGTTAATGCGTGCTGCTGATTTTAGGAGACTTCAAGGTACTACTGCTTGCGTCCGCAGATCTTCGGAGTCCCCTTCTACTCCCTCGCTTAGAGACTTTCTTTATTATCTTCAGACTTTTGTATAGAGCTACATAGATTATAGCAGCTTGTGACTTAGTGATATTCCGGGTCTTGGGAAATTATTTTGTATATGCCGAGTGGTACTACTCTTGGCTATTTATAATATGTTGTTTATCTTTAAAATATTGTGTTTTCTTTACATTTTTCGCAATATTAGGCTTACCCAATCGTAAAGACTAGGTGCCAACCTTACGGAGGGTTAAAGTCGGGTCGTGACAGGGGTGTTGATGGTAGTCTAGAAACCTGTGTTTTAGCCGTAATTTACACTCTAGATTACTGGATTTTATGTGTGTTTGAGCTTAAACAATGGTGATTTGCACTTACTACGTGTTTTATGCCTTGTAGGAAATGATTCCGAGTTAAAAGGATAAATTGGAGCTGAATCAAATAATTGATGCTTTGAAGTCTGAGTAAAAGCTAAAGAATTAAACCAGGATCGCATTCGGGGCTCGTGGACAAGCGTTGTATACGAAAGTGGGAAGAAAGTGTGAGGGCCAGAATAAATGCACTAATGCGACGCATAGAGTCTAGTATATTGTGACGCATTAGTGCAAATATGCGTCAGCAGTTTGACAAGTTCAGAGACTGGGTTTCTTTGGCCTGACAAGAAAAAGCATTGATGCGACGCATTGGGCGACGCATTGGGTGACCAGCTTTCTATTTCCATCTTTCTTGATTTTAAAGACCCACTTACATTTGAGTGATCTTTTACTCATTGGAAGTTCAACCATCTTGTAAGTGCCATTTTTCTGTAGAGATTTCATCTCTTCTTGCATGGCTTTCATCCACTAGGTCTTTTCTGGATGGGACAGCACCTCCTTAAGACTTTCTACCCCCCATCCCCCTCATCACTGATGAGAATATACCCCGTGGTAGGGTACGTGCATGACTCTACCCTTGGCCTTTCTGATCTTCTCAGGGATTGAGGTTGTTCTTCTCCCTGAATGGGGTACTCCGCTTGCTCGACATCATCATCAAGTTGCTCCCCCTTCTCAATAACCTCACCAAGTTTCTCCCCCTGCTCGGCAACCTCGTCGGTCCTACTTTCTGCACTTGTGGGATTGTTAGAAGTAGAAGGAATAGTAATAAGGTTAGGAATTATACCATTCTTGGCCTTCTCTAGCATATCATCAGCAGTTCCAACTTCACTTTCTCGGAAGACTACATCTCTGCTTCTGGTGACCTTCTTCTTTACAGGATCCCACAATCTGTATCTGAACTCTTCATCTCCATATCCGATGAATATGCAAGGAACAAATTTATCATCCAGCTTTGTTCTCTGCTCCTTTAGTACATGTGCAAAAGCTTTGCAACTGAACACCTTCACATGCGAGTAGGATACCTCCTTGTTCGTCCAAACTCTCTCTGGGATGTCAAACACCAACGGAACTGATGGACTCCTATTGATCAGGTAATAGGTTGTCTGAACTGCTTCACCCCAGAATGACTTAGGTAGTTTAGCCATTTTGAGCATGCTTCTCACCTTCTCCACAATGGTGCGGTTCATCCTTTCGGTTATGCCATTGTGTTATGGAGTTCCAGGAACTGTCTTTTCATGTCTGATCCCATGGCTCGAACAGTACTCTTCAAATTCCCTTGAAGTGTACTCACCTCCATTGTCACTTCGGAGACGCTTTAGCTTTTGGCATGTCTCCCTTTCCACCATAGCATGAAACTTCTAGAAAACTTGAAACACTTGATCTTTGGTTTTCAAAATATAAACCCATAATTTTCGTAAAGCGTCATCAATAAAAGTAACAAAATATTTATTACCACCCATCGATTCAATTTTTATTGGACCACAAACATCAGAATATACCAAATCAAGTATATTTAATTTTCTTTCAGACGATGTCTGAAATGAGACTTTATGCTGCTTACCAAATAAACAGTAGTCACAGGGTTTTACCGTTGTACCTTTGGCATAAGAAATGAGTGATTTCTTGGTAAGAATCTGCAATCCCTTCTAGCTCATATGACTCATTCATTTGTGCCACAAATATGTAAAAATTTCTTCTTGTACAGCGTTCAATTCTCTTTGGCATATTTCTGCATTTGTCCTGTACAATGTGCCATAAGCAACTCCCTTTGCAATCACCAATGATCCCTTGGTGATTCTCTACTTTTGATTTGCAAAATAGTTCTCGTATCCATCTCGGTCTAAAATAATTCCCGAGATCAAGTTCATCCGTAAATCAGGTACATGTCGCACGTCCTTCAGAACCAATGTGCATCAGATATTTGTCTTGATACAAATGTCACCAATCCCCGCAATCTTTGAGTAACTTGTATTACTCATTCTTGCAAGGCCGAAATCATCTGCTACGTATCTGCAAAAAAGATCTCTTACCGGTGTGGAATGGTAAGATGTTGTTGTATCAACCACACATTCTGACTCTGGACCTAATAAGTGCATGCATTCCTCTTCCTCTTTTATACAGAGGACAACATTATCATTATTTTGCACCATGGCGGCTATGTTGTCGTCATTCTTCTGGCCACTAGTTTCACCTTTGCCCTTCCTTGGATTTGGGCAATCTCTTTTGAAGTGACCTGGTTGATCACAATTGTAGCAATTTCTAGCTCTTGATTTGGATCGGTTCTTAGACTTCCCACGAGCTCCGGATCTACCATAGTTTGATAACTCATGCCTCTACCTTCTGTGATGAGAGCATGTCCTTGATTTTCAGGCTTCTTTCTCATCTTCTCATTGAGTAAAATAGCCGATGTGACATCTTTCAACTCAATGGTAGTCTTACCGTACAGGATGGTTGTTGCCAGATTATCATACGAAGATGGCAACGAGTTCAACAGCACGATGGCTTTATCTTCTTCCTCAATTTTCACTCCGAGATTGGCGAGCTGTGTGATTAGTCCGTTAAACACATTTAAATGAGACAAAAAAATGTGTACCTTCACCCATGTGTAGGGCGTATAGCTGCTTCTTCAGGTACAATTTCTTTGTTAGCGTTTTGGACATGTATAGGCTTTCCAACCTTGCCCAAATGCCACATGCGGTATCTTCATCAATGATGTTATTTACCACATCATCTGATAAGTGCAACCTGATTGCACTAGCAGCTCTTTCATCCAAGTCAGCCCAATCCTCAGCTTTCATGGTATTAGGCATTTTGCCATCAGCATCTAGTACTTTGTGTAATCCTTGTTGGATGAGCAGATCTCTCATCCTTCTTTGCCATGTTGAGAAATCGATATCTCCGTTAAATTTTGCTACCTCGTACTTTACTCCAGACATTTTTATTTTTCACCGAGTATAGTACTACCGACAGTGAATAGTATTTCTATGAACGAGCAGAACTTGTACTCTGATACCAGTTGTTAGGAATAAACCCCCTACAGAAATAATATGTTTGTTGGGAATAAACCCCCTACAAAAATAATATTCACAGTAATAAAAGCAGAATAATCGCATAGCACAGAGATACGGTAATTAGCAAGAAAAAGAGTGACAACGACACCAAGATTTTTACGTGGAAAACTCTTTGATAAGAGAAAAAACTACGGCCCTGAGACGAGCAACTGATATCACTATAGCAAGGAATTTTACACTTTGTAGGTCCGAGTAAAATACTCCAAAGACCACTACAACACTCAAAAAAAATAACCCTCTTTTGATATTCTCACCTCACTACAATATCAGTCACTCTCTATTTTTCTCACAGACTATTTTCTTATACCTTGTCTGTGAAACCTCACTCTTTCTTTCTCTTTTTGTTGGTGTGTAGAAATGAGAGTTGAAACTCTACTTTTAGAGCCGAAGCCTCACTCTCTAAAGCCTACTATATTTAACAATTTAAACACATTTTTCCTTCTTTTTCTTCAATGTTGATAATTCAACAAAGTTGGCTACTAACCCAAAGAAATTCAATAAAGTTGGTTACCAAACCAAGAAAATTCAACAAAGTTGGCTACCAAACCAAAGAAATTTTCTTTAGGCACATACCAATTACTTTGGCTATTGAATGAGATCGACCCATCAAAAGAGGGCAACAAAGCAGATCATGAAATGTTCTAGACTTTTATACAGACTACTCAAAAACAGCATCTAGCAAGTCCATGAAATCATTAATGCTAATTTTAAATGACACATTTGATGTTTGTATATAAATAATCTCTTTATACATCAAAATTATATTTGAAGGATTTTCTGAAATGTCTTTAATTTTGCTTGCTTGCTTTTGAAGTTTGAAGTTGACGTTCTATTAAACCTTATCTCTAACTTTTCTTGGTGCAATAAAAAGTTCCAACAATGTATTCTTGTATTATAATAAATATAGAAAAAAAAAATTTGTCATGTGGCTGTTGCGTTTAGTGTACTCACAACATTAGAATTTCTAAGGGAAAAAATAGGATGAAATATAAAATTAATTAGTTGCCCGAAATTAATTACATACGCTAATTAAAAAGTATATAAAATATGTTTATAATGCGCGCGCGCACATATATATATATATATATATATATATATATATATATATATATATATATATATATATATATATATATATGTCAGCCATTATTTTTAAAAGCAGCTATAAGGAGAATATTAATTTAAAAAAAACATGCAACAATTAAAGCCGTCTAATTGGGGAAAGGAAAAGGAGAATCTCGAAAAATAAATACATATGGTAATCACCCAAGAGCAAAAGAAGAGAAAAGATAGCAAAGGATATCGTTGATACAATAGCTAGCTCTATCAATCTTTCTATGCACTATTATCGTAAAAGTAAAATAAAAATATGGCAAAACCTTGCCAGCTAATCAGCAATAGGTAAATATAATCCGGAATAGAAGAATAAATCAAACCGTTGAAATTACACATAAGGCCTTTCTTAAGAAGAAAAAGTTGCAACATCAAGGACAAATGAGTAAATTTACCAAGTACATCTATTAAATTATGGCCACGTGGGCTTTTGGTCAAATTGTTGAAAGCAATGCGTTCGTTTGAATGACGAAATTAGCCTTGGTTTACAGTACCTCTCATATTTTTTATACGAGTACTTTAATTTCCTTTTCTTGTCCTTTTTTTATGAATTTCAATTTTCAGCTATAGGTACGTAGGAAAAAAGAAAGATCAGAGAAGTCCATTAGTAACAGAAGAAAGTTGCAGATGATAAAACAGTAGTATTTGATAACAAAAATAATTTATTTATTTATTTGCATATACACAATTTTTTATAAATGATGTCAATATTTTTTTAAAAAGTGATTGAATAAATAAATCACTATATAACAAACAATACTATTTCTTATAATTATTTCTAATATTTTTATTTTATTTTTTATACATATCTAATAAAAAAATTCAATGAAATGGTATCCCGTGAAATCACGTAGAACAAAGGTATGTATCCACTCCATGATGATTCGGATACCAAAAAGCTATGAAGTGTATTTATATTCTGTTCTAGAAATTACAGATATTGTTCAAAATGGTCTTCCTCAACAAAAAAACTGAATAACTTTATATCACTTAATATTATTAATACGTATCGTATCTTGAAAAATATTTGCCATGGGTACAAATTACATATATTGCCACGAAAGAATAATGTCTATGTTGATATTCGGCATCCGCTTAAGTTAAAGCCTTAATCGTGCATCGGGACTAATGTTCTGAGCGACGAAACTAGAAATTAAATTAAATATGTTCAAAATTTAATATATATATATATATATATATATATATATATATATATATATATAAAGTAATATTTGACTTATATATATCGTATAATTTTTTATCTATACAATATATTTTTTTCTATATATGTAATATAATTTTTTAGACAAGAGTGGGTTGCTCTAGCACTTCCAACCAAGAGGTTGTGAGTTCGAGTCACCCCAAGACCAAGGTGGAGAGTTCTTGGAGGGAGGGAGTCGACTGTCGAGGGTCTATCGGAAACAGTCTCCCAGGGTAGGGGTAAGGTCTGCGTACACACTACCCTCCCCAAACCCCACTAATGGGATTATACTGGGTTGTTGTTGTTGTAATATAATTTTTCGATAAAAGGTGTTCACTTGTTCACGCTCGAACCTATATAAATGGTACGACACTAATTTCCTACCGCTCAAAATAAAAATAAATTGAACAAGGATAGGAATATATCTCTATCATATTCATCCATATTATCCCACAGGAATAAGTTCTTTTTGGCCCTTGGCAATTTACAAGAGGAAAAGGAAAAGATCCAAAAAATATCATCAAATAATAGAGGAAATGAGAGAATCCCACTAAGCTGTAACTTGTATAAATACCTATCATCCCCTCTTCATTTTCCTCAAGCCAGCCTAAAAACCAAACAAAATACTCATCTCAAACATCCATTTAAACATTAACCATGGCCTCAATGCAATGCTACAAAGAAGAAGCTAAGGATTTTGATTACTATAGCCATGAGAAATCCTCAGGCAATTACCAAAAACCAACTAACTACTCGAACACTGGTTACCAACAATCTTACTACGAGAAAGAAAGGTGTTACGAAACCAACCCTGGAATGACTGGTTATGGTACTAGCCACGGCCATCAACATGGACTAGGTAACGGATATGGTAGCACTAACCCATGTGGGCCAATGATGGGCCATGGATCAGACCATGGTAAAATGGGCTACGGCTCGGGACACAACACTCATGGAATGATGGGCTATGGCACGGGCCACAACACTCACATGCAAAAACCTGGGTTCAGTGGAACGGGCTCGGGCGCTTTGGGCCATGTTATGGGCTTTGGAAAAAAACATGAGGGACATGGTGGCTATGGAATGGGGGCAACTTCTGGTTGCACCACCACTTACAAGAAGCAACACCGCAGGAGAAAGGGTGGTTACGGTAGCGGCAGCGACTGTAGCGACAGCAGTGATGATGAACGTCGCTGCTAAATAACTACAGGTAACTGTTCATATTATCTGAAAAATTAAACATACAATCTGTTATAACAAGTTAAATTGAACTGATAGTGTAAAATTTCTTTTACGCAGATTTGGTAAGTAGCAGCCTGGCTTATGAGAAGGAAGAGAGTGAAGTTCCTAGTACTAGCTAGGGATTATATAACAATAAATAAAAAGCACATTTCAGCCATGGCTAGCTATTGACTACTGAAGTTATGAACCTACTATGGAACTTGAGAATTTGTGTGTGTGTGTTGGTGTATTACGTACTTTATAATAATGTAACTGCTTATTCCCTTTGAAAATAAATCTATGAGAAAATAACCTAAAAAAAAGGTCTTCTTGTGTGTGCTATGTTTTCTGCATGATGTAAAACCGCTTTGAGTTTATTACCGTGCCTGTGAGTTTAGTAATCTGCATGCAAGATTAGCAATTTTGCACCATACAAACTAAGAAAACCAACAAATTTGCTAGGGTTAAAGATAAAGCAAATATGGGCTGAATAATTTATGATACTCCAATACTTGTATTTACAGTTACAACTACAATTCAAATCGATCAAACAATTTCCGATTATAAATCACGGACTTAACACCAGTTAAGTTAAAATACATGAATAATGAGTCGTAAGATTCAAATAAAAAATTATATGAAGAACACCCAAAATAGATAACATAAATCAGTGCACAAAATTGAAAATCAAATAGAAAGAAATATCCTAGCAAAAGGACTAATCGCAATCTTGAATAGGTATAGGAAGAAATTAATCACTTTCCATCGAGGTAAAGGCAAGTCACACATTTCAAGATAGGAGTAAAAGGGCGGTGCACTAAGCTCTCACTATGTGCGAGGTTCGGACCATAAGGGTCTTTCGTACGCAGCCTTAAGCATTCTAAATTGGAGTCATGGGAAAATATTTTTTAACTTAAGCATTCTAAATTGGAGTTTTTAAACAACTCCACCGTGCAAATCAATCAACAAATACAAACTCAATCAATTAAGATTCCTATTTATGGAAAAAGGATAACAAGTTTAACCACCTGGGGATTGCTAGATTGTTTTGATGAAGCCACCAATTGAGTTGATTGCTGCAAATGAAGCACACAAGGAACTGGAATATGTCCATTCTTTTTTCGCCTATTCTGCCTATGTAGTGAAACATTAAGAATCTGAAAAAATGAGATGAAAGTGTTAAGCAACTTAATCATGGGTTTAAACCTGAAACATGTCCATTCAATTTAGTGCCTCCCTACTACTGCTGAAAAGTTAAGATTCTGTTTATCCAATTTAGCACCATATCAATGACTATTCAATGAAGTGGTAAGGTGGCCAAAGTATTATGACACGCATCCCGTTGCACTAAACTCCCGCTATGCGCAGAACCATATGGGTCTATTGTACACAGTCTTGCCCTGCATTTCTGCAAGAGGCTGTTTCCACGACTATTTGCAGTACACTAACCAAGGAAATTGGAAAAGGTTGACAAGCAGGTCTACTAAGGTTTGTGAATCCATTAACCATCCCACTGTGCCTCATACTCAGAGGCTGATACATCAGCTCGGGTCGTGCAGGTACTTGTAGAACACCAGGGGCTCGGTAGTAAAGAGGGGGGTATCCACCAGGAAAAAAAGCTGAAAATTCAGTGGCTCCTGCAATTCCTTGTGCATGCATATGTTGTAATTGAGCTTGCCTTGCCTCTTTCCTTTGAGCAATAGCTACATACAACGGCTTTTGGCCAAACATAAATCCTGTGAAACGCCTCACAACATCAATATACTTAACAGGACCTTAAGAGAGAGAATCTTTTAACTTTCAGTACAGAGAATTTTGAAGCCATACTTCTACAGCACTAGCATCTCATCTTGTACAGACTCAACAAGAGCACGTAGGATGCAGTAAAACAGATGAAGACGCCAACTTAATTATATGATAAATAATCATACCATTACAAAAATATAAGCCGTCAAACTTTGAAGAGCAGATGAATAATATGAGAGAAAACTGAAGGGAAAACGAAAGGGGAAGGCATCTGTTAATTTTCCTTCAAGACATACCTTAGTTTTTCTGTGTATCAAAAGAGACACATAAAATAGCAGTAAGGAAATTTGTAGGAGTTCATGAGAGAACACTGTTGCTGAATAATGCGTGGCATCACATAATAACATGTGGTGTGGCACTATGTACTAGACCAAATAATCTAGGCATTCCTGGCAATGATTTCCACAAAAAACTTTACAGCTACGGTTCAGACAAGCTAGTACAGAAACTGATGGTTTCAATCATAAGAACTAGATGAATTCAAGCCGCTATACTGCTTATTTACTGTCCTTCATATTTCGGCTCAAATGTCACTTCTTTGTTGCGTCCCTATTACAAGTGGCTCTACTATTGTTCTTCTATTTCTCATTCCCCTTTCATCTTGATCCCCAATTCCCTGGCAATACCTTCTTGGCTCTGAGTACGTGTCCTTATTTGGAAGTTCAAAAGTTAACAAATGGGAGTAATAAATCTTTGGTAAAATAAAAAACTTTTTTCTTCTAGTCCATGCCTTGATCAGAAGTATGAAATGTGAGGTCATATTCACCTTCAAAGTTGAAACTCTCCAGAGAGCCAGCTTTACTTGTATAGCATCTCAATTTAGCCAGTTCATCTGACTAGAGCACATCTTAAGAGAAGAAGGTACCAGTACATTTCTAAAAGTAGGCTGTGTTAGAGATATGTTCAAATTATATTTCAGATACACGGAAGTAGGACTTTTGTTAATCTGTTACACCCCGACTAAAACAACTCAAGGTTGTATTACTTTACTGCAATTTTTTTATCTAGAGGTAGTGGATAAAAAAAAATTTAAAAAAAAAATATCTAGAGGTAGTGATGGGTTTGACAGACATCTCGTTGTGTATTCTCAAAACCCATAAGGCATGAAGGAGAGGAACATAGAATCGGACCTCTTCATAACCAAATGAACAGATGAAAAAGTTAATCGTTTTACAAAAGAATGTCTCTATGATTCTATGAAGACTAGTTGGGCGTGGTTACATTAAGGAACATCCAGCTATGCAATGGTTTAAAAATGTAATTTGGGGGGGAGGGGATGCAGCCTTTTTCGAAGAGTGATCATCAGGTTATAAAGTAAATAGCAGAACCATTCTGAAGTGAATTTCTTGGTTTGCCTTATAGCTTCAAATGTCCTCTACTTACAAGCAGTGAGTGAACCAAGAAAAAGTATGGCAGAAAGCTGTGAAAGTGCTTCAGCAATTAATTTCAGAAAATTGGATGGACTAAAAGAGAAATTAGATCTACTATATTTTGACTAGAGGGAGTAATAATATTGAAGTTTCTAAACTTGAAACAAGAAAATTAATTACCATAAAATGCACAAAAGTAACAGTTACCACAGAGGATTCAAAGGTACTTTCCTACCTTCTGTGCTTGACTTTGTCATATCAACGAACCTGGAGAAGATGATCAACATAACTCATTCAATAAATTCTCAAAATAATGTGCCCTTACTCAGGTTCACACAGGATGATTGAAGAAGGTTATTGATAAAATAGTTGCAGGAAACCAAAATGCATTCATTAGAGGGAGACAAATAATAGGTGCTGCAATGGAGGATAACGAATACCTTGATTTGAGATTGAAACGGACAAGCTCAAAAGTACTTTGCATATTAGATTTTACAAAAGCATAATTGAGCTTCTTTTTTCAGTATGTCGAAGAAGATGGGTTTTGGGAGAAAACGGGTTAGAGCATGTATATCAACTTTTTAAAATGCTATGTGGTCATTAATCCAGCTCTAGAACACTTCTCTCCCCATAAAGAGGCTTGAGACATGGTGATTTTGTCACCATTTCTGTTCTTATCAGTAATGATAGCATTCAACTTAGTACTGAACAAAGCTTTAAATTACAACTGGTTAGCAAGGTTTCCAGGTGGCTAATGGACCTAGTAATAGGTTGGAAGTATCTCATGTTCTTTTTGCTCACTATACCCTTATTCTATGAGGAGCAGAGGAGTCAACTACTGTATTTGAAGGCTATTTACTGGCTTTAGAGAAAATTTCAGGCCTTCATATAATTCAACGCCAAAAGTTGTCTTTTCTGGGTTAATGCATGCCAGAGCATCCATAAACTGGCAGACACCTTCAGAGCTAAAAGCATGTGAAAAAATGTCATTGAGAAATCTGAAAGAATATTAATGTCGTGGATGGAATGCCAACTTACACCCTCAGCATCAAGGAACATGCACTGGGGTGTATGTGAGTGGCAAACCATTTCGAAATCAATAAATTAAGATAAATCTGAGTTTGATCAGGAATTTCCCCCATTTTTGCATCATTGAAATGTCCCGAATAGAAATGTGTGCCAATGTCGAAGAGAAGCTAAGCAAATTAAGGAGTGATTCCCTGGGGAAGGCAATCACGATTCACGACAAGAAAATGGTGGCACCTAATGAGATGGCAAACACCAAAGAAGAGCAAAAGAGAAGGCGTTCTTGGAATAAAGGGTTATTTCTTTTCATAAGTAAATTTTCATTAATGAAACACTACAAAGAGGGCAACAAAGCAGATCATGAAATGTTCTAGACTTGTATACAGACTACTCAAAAACAGCATCTAGCAAGTCCATGAAATCATTAATACTAATTACAGGTTCTCCTTTAAATTTGTATACATCTGTACCTTGCAGCATAAAAAGATTCCTTTTTTCCTTCAAAACATCTCTTGTTCCTTTCAAGCAAAACTGTCCATATGATGCATAAAGGAATTTGCTTCCAAGTCTTCTTCGAACTTCTATCCATGCCTTGAACCTGCCAACTGTCAAGTAGCTCCATAAAATTTTGTGCCATCGCCAACTGTCAATGCACCCCATAACATATTTAGAAGTAGCATCCAGATCATCCAAGTGTGCTTGCATTGCAGAAGCAAGTGACTATCTGTTTCAGTGTCAGATTCACACAAAAAGTATTTTTTGCAGAGGTTATACCCTCTCCTCTGCAAGTTACCCTGCACTAGACATGCACCATGCGCAGAAATCCACCAAAACATACAACCCTAGAGGCTATATGGAGCTTTGGTTAGCATCTGCCAAGGCCAGTGAATTTCAGAATCACCAGCTTGTTTTTTCAGTAGTTCATAACACGATTTCACAGAGAAATTTCCATCCTTACCTCCTGACCATAACAAAGAATCCTCCTTGTCTTCTTCATGTGCGATAACCTGGAATAATTGCATGAAATCACTAAATTCATCCATCTTCCGATCATTGAGTCCTCTTCTAAATTGAGAATCTCACTCATAGCTGGAAATACAATCAGCTATCATAGCTTCCTGATTCGAAGTTAAACTGAATACTCTTGGTAAAAGATCTTTCAGCAAGCCTTCATCACACCATTTCTCAGTCCAAAGTTTAATTTTTCTCCCATTACCCACTTTTAATTTGATATTATCCTTAAACTCTACCCAACTATTTGCTTCAACATGGCCACCCGTAGGGAGTATTCACTACTTTTGGCTCTCAGTAACTCTCCATGCCATATTTTGAAATAACAATACTGTGTTTCTACCGTCATTTAGCCTCCGTGGCTTTAGAGACTTAAAGATGATAGAAAAGACTTACTGAAAAGAGTGATCATAAGTAAATATAGTATAGGAAAAGATCGGTTCACTTAACCAGTTAGTCTAACTCATGGAGTCACAGTTTAGAAACATATTGGAGCCTATGGGAGGAATTCTTGGACGAGGTAAAATAGAAATAAGCGATGGGAAAAGAGCAGAAAATGTAGTTGAACAAATCAAAAGAAGATCAATAAATGGATAGCTACTGAAAGGTATATTCTCTGACCTATATGTATTGCTGGTTATTAGAAGGAAAGCACTAATGCAGAATGCGAGTGGAGGGAATCGGATTTTCCAGTTTAAAGGAGAATCAACCGGGAGATTAGTAGAGTGATGCACCTCTAAAACTCCTTAAGCATGTTAATCAGTATACATATCAAAGGGTAACCTGCAACGGATGGAAACGGGGATGGTTAGTTTTCAGTAAGATCATGCTATAGCTTACTGCAAAGAGACAGGTTGGGGGAACAGCTGCAAAATGGGCTAGGAGAACGATATGGAAAGCAAAAGCACCATCAAAAGTAGATTGGTTTTGGATGGACTGCAGTACACAATGCATGCTTAGAACAGGATAATTTGCAGAAAAGAAGTTACAACTTGTGCAGCAGGCGTGATTTTTGTGAAGGAAAAAGCAGAATCAGTCAATCACGTTCTTTTGCATTTTCGATACACATGGAAGGGTTGGTGCATGTTGCTAATCCAATATTGATGCAGCGGTGATGCTAGGAGAACAGAATCAAGCATTAGACAGCTGGAAGGGAGCCAGAAATGAGGAAGGAACAGAGGCATTTATGGAAATCAATTTTTTTAAGTGTATGCTGGACAGTTTAGCTTGAAAGAACTCATGCTTCGAAGAAGACTTATCTTTTGTAAACTATGATGTATAAAAAGTTTAGATCTTATAGCGAAGTGTGTTTTGCAAATGATACAGAATTTGTACTCGAGTTCATTGATCCCATACATAATTGAGGGATCAAATCCAGATACTTCCATACCTAGTCAGTTCCTCCTTGATGCCTTTAATAAGTTTACTTATCAAAAAGTTCCAGTTGGTTGTCCCTTAATCTTAAATAAAGAATCAAAGCAAGCAAGTAAATCAAAATAAATATGATAAAGCATCAGAAAATGTAAATGAATGAAGCAAATAGCATACAATTCTTATTGAACAGCTTCACATTGTAACAGATGCAAGTCTTTTTATCTCGGACACCATATACATTGGTAGATAATGTCATTCTTGAGTAGGAGATAAGTGTGTGCACAAGCAGCCCTAACTACTATGGTTTACAATTGAAGCCTGGATCGGACCTGCTTCATCCTCCAACACTTCGCACCTAGGCCGTGTATTTCTGTATGCATAAATAAAACACGAAGACATCTAAAAGACATGTTGGCAGGAGCTAGAATGTAGGATGAGAATCAAATTAAAGAGTTAATATTAGCAAACTGAATCCTCAATCATCTAGAAATAGCATTTATTAAATAATAAATACATAGTAACATTTATGCATTGCAATGAAGAAAAATATTATATCTAACTTAACTTCAAACATAATTTTGAAAAACAAATAAATAACCAAAGTTACAAGAGACAATAACTCCCCATGATCTGAGGCGCTGAGTCAAGACTTGGAGGCGAGTGCATTATGAGATTGATGGTTTGACCCAAGTTGGTGGGGAAAGAGTACTTTGTGACAATCTAGGATAAAAAGATTCAATTTTTCCATCTTCAAGATTGTAAGCTCCCATATCTCTTCCACTACCACCTCCCTCATTCTTAATCTCGTACCAATCATCGGTAAAATATATGTGATTAGGCTTGACTCCTTTAAACTTAGAGGACTCAATCGAACTTGCTCCACTAAGGCCCAAAAAAATTGCGGAATCTCCCAAGTTAATTTCCATCAATTCACCTTTGATTATATCTAATTCATACACTTTAATTTTAAAGGTCTGACCTCCATTTCCATGGGAATATCGGGTAACGAATAATAGTGAATTGGATACCTCAACTAGGTAGAACTGAACTGAACATTGACGAAACATATCATCCTTTAGGGAAAAAAGCAATTGTGGCTTAACAATTGGTTGAGGAGTGGCAGTTCCTGCAATGTCAAAAACCCAAACTTGGCCACGCCATGTCACACAATAAAATTTCCCATTATAGTAATTCATTGATGTTACTGCACCCGCTTTTGCGATATCAATTTTAGTCCAGTTAAGATCTCCAGGTCGCCAAAAAGCCAAAAAATCATAGTTTGCATAATAAGAAACCACCAGTACATAATCTGATGAAACTGAAGGATTGGCAAATAAGACAGCTTTGTCCATATAGTGCCAGAACTCTCCTTTCAATAATTCTTCGTAACCATGAAAACCCCAAAATTCTTTTTCTGAAGGAAGTTGAATTTGGGTACGGGAGAAAGGATTCAACAAATTCATCTCTCGGTTATATGCACAGTGCAAAGCCATCCCTCCGTTGGAAAACACTCTCTCCCTCTAACTTCGGGGAGATATATGCGTGAAATTTTCTGCTTGGAAAGTGAGTAAAATTCTCGATAATCTTCATCTTTATCAGCCAGCATTAGCAATGGAACTTGGGGCGAAAACACATCGAAATTTTTCTTTGTAGCAGCAGTTCGCCAAGAGGTATAAACGACACCAAAAGAAACGAAATCTTCAATCACTTTAACACGGTTTGCAATCTGAGTAAGGAGATCGTAAGGCAACTCTGCCCACTTCGACATAGCTCTGAAAGAAAAAACGATGTAACGTTGCTAGGAATAGCCTTTATTTAAGGACAGTCTACTCCGATGCTGACGAGAACTTTGGTGAAATCTAGTTCGAGTTCGATTTTACTTGTGATTCTCAAATATTTTTGTAAAATTTAATTTGGGTGAATTTTGATGTAAAATTAAAATTTTGTTTGACTTTTACCAACTTATTTTTAGTTTCATGACCTTATCTCTTTTTTATGTGATACATTTTCTTAAATTAAACATGGTAAAAGGCCAAGAAAACCTAAAACCTCTAAATTTTAAGTAAGTTTTGACATGTTATAAAGTCTTTTTTTTTTTCAAAAATAATATTAAATAGTCATGAGTTGACCCAAAAAACTGAACAATTTTATATCACTTAATATTATTAGTGCGTAGAGTATCTTGAAAAATATTTGCCAGGGGTACAAATTATTGAGTATATATTGTCACGAAAGAATAATGTCTATGTTGATATTCTGCATCCGTTTAAGTTAAACCTTAATCGTGCATCTCGACTATTTCATGAGTGACGAATCTAGAAATTAAATTAAATATATATATATATATAAATAATGTAATATTTAACTTATATATATCGTTTAATTTTTTTTATATACGATATAATTTTTTATATATTTAATACGATTTTGCGGTAAAAGATGTTTGGCTAACCACACTTGAGCGGTAATGATTTCCTACCGTTCAAAATAAAAATAAATTAAACAAGGTTAGGAATATATCTCTATCATATTCATCCATATATCCCACAAGAATAAGTTCTTTTGGCCCTTGGCAATTTACAAAAGGAAAAGGAAAAGATCCAAAAATCATCAAATAATGGAGGAAATGAGAGAATCCCACTAAGCTATAACTTGTATAAATACCTATCATCCCCTCTTCATTTTCCTCAAGCCAGCCTAAAAACCAAACAAAACACTCATCTAAAACATACATTTAAACATTAACCATGGCCTCAATGCAATGCTACAAAGCAGAAGGTAAGGAGTTTGATTGCTATAGCCATGAGAAATCCTCATGCACTTACCAAAAACCAACTAACTACTCGAACTCTGGTCACCAACAATCTTACTACGAGAAAGAAAGGTGTTACGAAACCAACCCTGGAATGACGGGTTATGGTACTAGTCACGGCCATCAACATGGACTAGGTAACGGATATGGTAGCACTAACCCATGTGGGCCAATGATGGGCCATGGATCAGACCATGGTAAAATGGGCTACGGCTCGGGCCACAACACTCACATGCAAAAACCTGGGTTCAGTGGAATGGGCTCGAGCGTTTTGGGCCATGTTATGGGCTTTGGAAAAAAACTTGAGGGACATGGACATGGACATGGTGGCTATGGAATGGGGGCAACTTCTGGTTGCACCGCCACTTACAAGAAACAACACCATAGGAGAAAGGGCAAGGGTGGTTACGGTAGCGGCAGTGGCAGCGACTGCAGCGACAGCAGCGACGATGAACGTCGCTGCTAAATAACTATAGGTAATTGTTCATATTAAGTGAAACTAGTTATCTGAAAAATTACTTTCTTTTTCTTTCCTTGAGTCGGGATCTATCGGAAACAATCTCCCTACCCTCAAGTTAGGGGTAAAGTCTGCATACACACTACCCTCCTTATGCTCTACTCGTGAGATTATACTGGGTTTTTCGTTGTTGTTGTTATTGTTATCTGAAAAATTAAATATATAATCTCTTATAACATGCTAAATTGAACTGATAGCGTAAAATTTCTTTTACGCAGGTTTGGTAAGCAGCGGCCTGGCTTATGAGAAGGAAGAGAGTGAAGTTCCTAGTACTAACTAGGGAGTATATGACATTAATAAATAAGAAGCAGGTTTTAGCCATGGCTAGCTATTGAGTATTGACTACTGAAGTTATGAACCTATGGAACTTGAGAATTTGTGTTTGTGTGGTGGTGTATTACGTACTAATAATGTAACTGCTTATTTCCTTTGGAAATAAATCTATGAGAAAATAACCCAAAAAAGGTCTTCTGGTGTGTTTTGTTTTCTGCATGATATAAAACCGCTTTGAATTTATTACTGTGCTTTGAAAATAGCCACGAATGACTCATTAATTCAAGGGCGAAGTGCACTAGTAGCCACCTTTAAACTTATTATTTAAAATATATCTATAATTTATAATGTATTTAAAGATTAACCAATTAGTCCAAACTTCACGGGTAAGTATCCTGAATTTTTGTATCCTAAATATTTGAGTTGTTAATTTAAAATTCTAGACATAAAATTCTAATTTTTTGACACAATATTTGAACTTTAGGACACGATTTTCTGAAATTTAAACTTTGACTATGAATATATTTTAAACATCGTGCATAAAGGTGACTATCCGGTGTCATTTCGAGGAACTTTTTTTCTGCTCAATTAAAAGCGACTTTAAACTAAAACAAGATATTAAAGTGGTTTAGAAGCGGAGACAAATTTAATAGTAATACTCCTGTCTAATAAGAGTAGTATGTATTAGACCATTTAATAGGACTTGATGGTCAAGGAAAATAAAATAGTATTGCCGCTAAATGGCCTAAGCATTGTTGTTAAAAGGTTATTCGTTGTATTAATAATTCCAATAATCATGTCAGTGTTATAAAAGAAATCAAATTATGTTGGATGTCTACTCTTCCTCCATGATCTTCTCAAATGCTTAATGACATATTCAATGACATATTTTTATTCACTTTTCATGTCTATATAAGGCCTTGTAATATATAGGAAAAACACACAATTGAAGAAGAAATAAGAATCTCTCTTCCTCTCTTTCTCTCTATATATCTTAACTTGTTTTTCCTTGTTCGATATTGTTATTTTGAATTATATTCATAACATGTTATCAGCACGATTGTCACCTTCATTTTTACAATCACTTCTTAGTTGTGTTCGATTCTCCTTCAGGTATATCGCTATATATTCTTTTAGTTTATGATAATATATATGCACCAATATGCTATTTATTAACAAATTCATATATTGTTAAGCATTTATTTTAGTTGATCATGTTATTGAAGTTCTCTTACCTTACTTATTGTTAAAGAAAATATAAGATATAGATCTTAAGTGCGTTAAACTAACAAAAAATAATTTAATAAATATGTGTGGACTTGCGTAGAGCAAAACTTATCTTCAAGACATTTTACAAAAATAAAATAGTGATAACCAAGGTGACAAAGTAATTATTGTACATACTAGTTTAAATTACTTTACAATTGGTGGAAAGTAATATTTGAATACATTCACTCTTATCACCGTATATGGTTATTCCTCAAATCTACGTTTATAATAAATTGCTTTTCTTTTACCATACTAAATATATCTCTTTGTGTTTATTCATATACTCCATAATTCTTGTTTATTTGACATATATATATTATATGTTACTTTTTATACTACATATTTGAAGTGATCAACTTCTTAATTAGTTGTCTGATTTATTTTTACAAGTATATTTTCATTGAAAACTATTTGTATTTGTTCTAACCCATTTACTTTTGTGATTAGTTTCAATATGTCAAACTTGTCAAAGCTTGAATTTGTGGCACATCTTGCATATAAAGATGATGATTTTGGAGGCCTAGCAAATATTACTCATTTAGAAACTGGAGACTTCTTTGAGGATATTGACTGATTTTGGAGGCCTAGCTATAATAAAAGTTATCATTTTGTTATGTTTGCAACTAGTTTATTTTTCTTAAGTGTATTTTCCTAATGTATCATGTGTTGCTAGTTTCTACAGTCCTAATGTATTTCTTAATATATATTTTGTTTGTCTTTCGTATTTCTTATAATGTACTTTTTGAATTTTTTTTATGAAGAATATGAAAATTTTCAGGTCTTCAGTTGGACTCAAGATTAATAAAGATGATATATGTCTTCTGGATAGTGCTACAACACACACTATTTTAAGAGACAAGAGATATTTCTCTTATTTGGTAATGAAAGAAGCCAATATTAATACAATATCCGGTAGTACAAAATTAATTGAAGGTTCTGGAAGAGCCAATTTATTACTACTAGGAGGAACAAATTTGGCTATTGATGAAGCACTATATTGTAGTAAATCTCAAAGAAACTTATTAAGTTTCAAAGATATTCGCCAAAATGGCTACCATATTGAGACTACAAATGAGGAAAAGATTGAATATCTTTATATTACTACAATAATGTCTGGTAAGAAATATGTACTTGAAATGTTACCTGCTCTTTCCTCCGGCTTATACTACACAAGTATTAGCAAGATTGAAACGCATGCCATAGTAAATGAAAAGTTTACTAATCAAGATAATTTTATTATTTGGCATGACCGTTTGGGTCATCCGGGTTCTACTATGATGCGTAAAATAATTGAGAATTCACATGGACATTCAATGAAGAACCATAAGATTCTTCAATTTAAAGAATTCTCTTGTGCTGCATGTTCTCAAGGCAAATTAATTATTAGACCATGAACTATTAAAGTTAGGATGGAATCCCCTACATTTCTGGAACGTATACAGGGTGATATATGTGGGCCCATTCACCCTCCATGTGGACCATTCAGATATTATATGGTTTTGGTAGATGCATCTACAAGATGGTCACATGTGTGCTTACTATCAACTCGCAATATGGCGCTTGCGAGATTGTTGGCTCAAATAATAAAGCTAAGAGCACAATTTCCAGATTATGCAATTAAGACAATTCGTCTTGATAATGCTGGTGAGTTTACATCCCAAGCCTTTAATGATTATTGTATATCAACTGGGATAATAATTGAGCATCCAGTTGCTCATGTTCATACACAAAATGGTCTAGCAGAATCATTGATCAAACGCCTCCAATTAATTGCCAGACCAATGCTTATAAGAACAAAACTTCCCATTTCAATATGGGGTCATGCTATTTTACATGCAGCAGCACTTGTGCGGATAAGACCCACAAGTTATCATAAAGTCTCCCCATTGCAATTGGCTTTTGGTCGGGAGCCAAATATTTCTCATCTTAGAATATTTGGTTGTGCGATATATGTTCTAATTGCTCCACCACAATGCACAAAGATGGGTCCCCAAAGAAGGTTGGGAGTATATGTTGGGTATGAATCTCCTTCTATTATAAAATATCTAGATCCTATGACCGGAGATTTATTTACAGCAAGATTTTTTGATTGTCATTTTGATGAATCAGTATACCCAATATTAGGGGGAGAAAATAAGCAGCTGAGAAAGGAAATAGATTGGAATGTATTATCAATATCTCATTTAGATCCTCGAATAAATCAATGTGAACAAGAGGTTCAAAAGATAATCCATTTGCAAAATATTGTAAATCAACTGCCAGATGCATTCACTGACCTACCAAGGGTGACTAAGTCACATATTCCAGCTGCTAATGCTCCAATTCGAGTGGATATCCCGGTAGGACAATTAATTAAAGCAAATAATTTTAAACCACGCTTGAAACGTAGTAGACCTATCGGTTCTTAGGATAAAAATCCTCGAAAAAGAAAAGGAGCAAATGATCAAAGTGATCATAATACGGAGGTAGTGACTCAAGAAGAGCACAAAGACATAACAAATGATAAAACCTCAAGGGAGGTACAGGTACCTGAAAATGATAAGAATGAAGAGATCTCAATAAGTTATGTCTTAACGGGAAAAAGATGGAACCAAAATAATATTGTTATCAATAACGTTTTTGCTTATAATGTCGCTATTGAAATAATGCAACAAGATGAGGATCTTGAACTAAAATATGTTGATGAATGTAGACAGAGAAATGATTGGCCAAAATGGGAAGATGCTATCCAGGCAGAATTAACTTCACTTGCAAAACGTGAAGTTTTTGGGTCTGTAGTCCAAACACCAAATGGTGTTAAGACTGTTGGCTATAAATAGGTTTTTGTACGTAAAAGGAATGAGAAAAATGAGGTACAAAGATATAAGGCACGCCTTGTTGCACAAGGATTTTCACAAAGGCCTGGTATCGATTATGAAGAGACATATTCTCCTGTTATGGATGCTATAACGTTCCGTTATCTCATTAGTTTTGTTGTCCATGAAAAGCTAGACATGCATTTAATGGATGTGGTTACATCCTACCTTTACGGCTCACTTGATAATGAGATATACATGAAAATTCCTCAGGGATTTAAAATGCCTGATGCACATAATTCGAAATCCCGGGAAATGTTTTCAATCAAACTGTAAAGATCTTTGTATGGTCTAAAGCAATCAGGTAGAATGTGGTATAACCGCCTTAATGAGTATTTATTAAAGGAAGGTTATATAAATGATATCATTTGTCCATGTGTTTTTATAAAGAAAACAACATCAGAGTTTGTTGTACTTGCTGTATATGTTGATGACATAAACCTTATTGGAACTCCTACAGAACTCCAAAAGGCAATTGATTATTTAAAGAAGGAATTTGAGATGAAAGATCTCGGAAAAATAAAATTATGTCTTGGTTTGCAAATTGAACATTTGGCAAACAGGACTTTTGTTCATCAATGTGCCTACATAGAAAAGGTATTGAAACGGTTTTACATGGAAGAAGCACATCCATTAAGTACTCCGATGATTGTTAGATCACTTGATGTGAATAAGGACCCGTTCCGACCTCAAGAAAAGAATGAAGAACTTCTTGGTCCTGAAGTACCATATCTTAGTGCAATTGGTACACTTATGTATCTTGCTAACACTACAAGGCCTGACATAACTTTTTCAGTTAATGTCTTAGCAAGATATAGCTCTGCTCCTACAACAAGACATTGGAATGGAATCAAACACATATTGCGGTATCTAAAAGGGACTATCGATATGGGGTTATTTTATGGCAATGATGGCAGTCCCGATCTTGTTGGTTATGCCGATGCTGGGTATTTATCTGACCCACACAAGGCTCGATCTCAAACAGGCTATGTGTTTACATATGGAGGCACTGCCATATCTTGGCGATCGACTAAGCAATCAATAGTGGCTACTTCATCTAATCATGCTGAGATAATTGTTATTCATGAAGCAAGTAGAGAATGTGTATGGTTGAGATCTATAATACACCTTATTCGAGATAAGTGTGGTTTGAAGTGTGATAAATTACCCACAATTATGTATGAAGACAATGCAGCATGCATAGCCCAATTGAAAGGAGGATTCATAAAAGGGGATAGGACAAAGCACATTTCACCAAAGTTATTTTTCACACATGATCTTCAAAAGAATGGTGATATCAATGTGCAACAGATCCGTTCAAGTGATAATATGGCTGATTTGTTCACCAAATCTCTACCGACGTCAACCTTCAAGAAACTAGTGTACAAGATTGGGATGCGAAAGCTTAAGGATGTGAATTGATGCTCTCATCAGGGGGAGTTAATATGCGTTGTACTCTTTTTCCCTTACAAGGTTTTGTCCCACTGGGTTTTCCTTGCAAGGTTTTTAACGAGGCAACCAAAAGACGTATTTCTAAACATGTGTACTCTTTTCATTCACTATGATTTTTTTTTTCAATAGGATTTTTTCCTAATAAGGTTTTAGCGAGGCACATTATCTATAGACATCCAAGGGGGAATATTATAAGAGAAATCAAATTATGTTGGATGTCTACTCTTCCTCCATGATTGTAATGACCCGACTTGTTATTTCGAACATTTACGCTCCTTCCAACTATTTGAAGTCTTGAATAGTTTCATATGATGTATTAGGACGTGTGTGAATCGTCGGTTTTGATTTTCAAGTGTTTCGGGATTAGTTCGAAAGAATAAATTCCATGTTAGAAGCCTTAAGTTGAAAAGAGTTGACCGGAGTTTGACTTTTGAGTAGAGCGACTCCGGAATGGGATTTTTATAGTGTCAATAGCTTCATATGAGATTTCAGACTTAGGCGTATGTCCGGATTTAGATTTGGAAGTCCGTAGGAGAATTCGACGCATTTTGGTGAAAGTTGGAAAATGGAAGATTTTAAGAAAAATTTCGACTGATAGTTGACCTTGATATATCGGGCTTGGACTTCAATTTCGGAAATTTGAATAGCTTCGTTATGTCATTTACGACTTGTGTGCAAAATTTGAGGTCATTCCGGATCGATTTGTTATGTTTCGGCATAAGACCTAACTTAGAACGAGATTATATACATATATATAAGGTGTTATTTGATTCACAACCTATCAAATAAAAAATCTTCGAGTCTAGTTTCTAACGCTTCAAACCGTTCGTTATTTGGACATTTCTACAAGAAGTTATGACCAAATTACCAAAGGGTGGCCAAGGAGACTGCGGATGCGAAGCATCCGGAGCCGCATCCGAAAAAGGGGCTGGCAGTGAAGTGCTACCATAGCATCCGGGGCAGGATCCGAAACCCATAAATCTGGGCCTATAGATACAATTTCGAGGTTCATTTTTCCCACTTCATTTGGACAAATTTTGGAGCTCTTCTCCACTCTCTCAAGACCACCAACTCCTCTCTTCTTCAAGGTAAGCAATCCCCATTATCTTGATGTGAAATTCCTTTATTTCTACACTAGTATTGATGAAATCTACACATAAAATACTTAGATCTTCAAAAAATTTCTTCAAGAACTCAAAGGAGGGTTTTGCAAGATTTCTTTCAAAAAGGTAATCCTACACCCTTAGACTTACATGTATGGATATATTATGGGAATATGAGTATCAATTAAGTATTAGAACTTATGGTATGGCGATTGAAAGCCATATGTTTCCAATTTAAATACATAACCATTGTAGAGATTGAAAGGTGATTATTTGATGAAATTTTGTTGGTTGGGTGCGGATGGATGGTCATGTATGTGATGTTGGAAGTTATGAATTATTTAAGAATGATGGTGGGATAAATTGTTGGTAAATGGTAGTAGTTGGATGAACTAATTATATGGTTAAGATATGTAGGGATTCATGCCTACTAGGTGTTTGATAAAATGCCTAAATGACCAAAAATCTGGAAACTTGTTTACTAATATTGGTGCAATTGTTTTGCATTGTTGTAGATTGAAATTTGTTCAGTGTGGTGGACCATCGTAGTATTATTAAGGGGTGAATTTCAGATTTGAGCCGTCCGAAGGTGGCTTCACTCACGAAGATCATTTAAAACATTGACTTAGTTTCGTCGAGGTAAGTGTCTTGCTTAACCTCGAGTGGGGGAATTACCCCTTAGGCATTGAGTATTATGTGCAATTTGTGTAATTGAAATTCATGTACGCGAGGTGACGAGTACGTACTTAGTTTATATGTGCAAATTTCATTGATTAAAATTATTATACGCCTTTATGTATCAAATTGGAAATTATTGGCAATTATTAAATCCTCTATTTGTCATGCCTAGATTTACATGATGATTTGGTATGATTGCCACCTTGATTTTTATGTGAAATATTATTTTGTCGAGTTGTTCGCTTCCGGATATTTTGTTAAGATTTTTGTGCACATTATGGTCGAGCCGTGGGCTCCTTATTGTAGAAAATAATGTATTGTTGATTTTCTGTGGCAAGTTGTAATATTTGGGCACTCGATGTGCAATTTGTGATATGTTGTAAGATTTGAGCACCTGATGTGCAATCTGTGATATGTTGTAAGATTTGAGCACTCGATGTGCAATTTGTGATATGTTGTAAGATTTGAACACTTGATGTGCAAATGTGATATGTTGTAAGATTTGAGCACCTGATGTGCAATCTGTGATATGTTGTAAGATTTGAGCACTTGATGTGCAATTTGTGAAATGTTGTAATATTTGGGCACTTGAGGTGCAAGTTATATTATGTTGTGATATTTGGGCACTTGAGGTGCGATTTGTGAAATATTATGATATTAATACGCATGCGGTGAGATAAGGGTGGCTTGAAACGCGTGGCTAGTAGGGGAACTACTAGAAGTCATTACGGTGATATAAGGTCAGGGTGATGAAACGCATGAGGTGAGATAAGGGTGGCTTGAAACGCGTGGATAGTAGGGGAACTACTAGAAGTCATGCGGTGAGATAAGGGTGGCTTGAAACGCGTGGCTAGTAGGGGAACTACTAGAAGTCATGCGGTGTGATAAGGGTGGCTAAAACGCGGGATGCTATTTCGGGAAAATAATTTCTTTAAAAATTTAATGTGAAGGCTCCCGCGGTGATATAAGTAAATGAGATATTGTGAATTTATTTATGATTTGGGACTACGAGGCGGTATCTCGGGAGTGCCCTGTTGATATTTCTTTATTCATGTTCTTGCCTTGGGTGATTTGGTTTTATTTAATATGTAAATTCTTGTCTTCTTTTGTGGTGTACTAGTTGACTTTATTATTATGTGTTTTGTGCTCCTAGTTGTATTGTGTAGACTTTGGCATTTTAGCACGAGACTCTGAAGAAGTATATTTCTCGTTTTCTTACTGATTTGCGATGATTGAGTTGATTTAAATAAAAGGAATTATTATTATATTTTTAAATTAAATAGTTTTACAACCAAATCACTAGTTTATCTTATGCTTTGATATAAGTGCAAAGTTATTTTCTTCACCCAAATGATTTATAAAAATAAATTCAATTCTTTGTTGATTTCTTAATTGATTTAAAAACTTTTAAACTTACTTTAGTGGAAATAAATTGATCATGTGGATCTTATATACATTGAGAATACTGGCATGTGAGTTGTGGTTGTGATATGAAATGTGGGCACGAGGTGCTGTGATTAAATGATTATGATATTTGGCACGTGAGTTGTCCGTGCAGGTGAGATATGAAATGAGGGCATGATGTGCCGGGGAAATATAATGATTTAATTATGGGCATGACGTGCCGTGGAGATATGAAAAATGGGTTGAGACCCGTATTTATGAAAAATATGAAAATGGGCTAAGACCCATTTTTTTTTATGATTATGAAATGAGGTGTCACATGGTGACTTTTTAAATTGAAGAATTATATTCAAAATATCTATTTGGAAGGATTTTTATTTAGAAAGTATTATATGAAAGAATTGTATTTGAAAGATAATTATTTGAGGAAAATTATATTTGAAAGAGAGTTAATTGGTAGAATTATATGTGAAGGATATTTAATTGAAGAACTTGATTTAACTGAGTGTAATTGTATTTATTAATTGTTGAGCGATATTAAATGGTGATACTATTGTCTTACTGTGCATATCATTGGTTGTTTTATGTTGCCTTGTTGTGATATCACTGGTTGAGTTGTTGTTATCATTGTTAGTTATTTTCCAGTACTATTGTATACTGCTATATTGTACAGGGTATTAGACTAGTGAGTGTCTTGACTGTACCTCGTCTCTACTCTATTGAGGTTAATCTTGATACTTACTGGGCACCGCTGTGGTGTGCTCACTCTACACTTCTACGCATTTTTGTGCAGAGCCAGGTATTGAAGATAACAGACCTGAGTAGAGTTAAAGCGAGGTCTTAAAGATTCAAGGTAGAGCTGCTTGGTCGTCGCAGTTCCTTGGAGTCCTTTCATTTTATTGTACTGTTAACTTGAAATCAAACAGTATTTTATATTCGGTTCTCGTGATCATTCTATGTATTCAGTTAGAGTTCGTGACTAAGTACTACCAGTCTTGGGAGGTTGTATATTGTAATTATTTCCGCTGTTAGTTTTGATTACTTATTAAATTCAAAAACAAATGGCTTCAAAAATGCAATGAAAATCGGCTTACCTAGTCTTAGAGACTAGGGGTGTTCAAAACCGAACCGAAACCGAAAACCGAACCGAAATCGAAGCTTAATGGCTTATTGGTATCGGGTTAACGGTTTAACGGACGGGGAACGGATTGAATTTTTTTATTAACGGCTTATCGGTTTGGGGGCGGATTATTCAATTTTCTTAACGGATAATCCGTTAACCCGTTAAGAATATATATATATATATATATATATATATATATATATATATATATATATATATATATATATATATATATATTAAATATCAAAAACCCTTCCACTTCTTCCAGCTATTAGCTTAGCTTATTCTCCCACCCTACAACAAGATTGTTTAAGCTGCTATCTATGGTTCACCTCTGCTTTTATTTTTTTAAACTAATGCATGTTGTCTATGTTTAATATAAGAACAGTAGTGTTGTGCCACGACTTTTATCCCACAATATTGACGATAATACTGTCTTGAATTATGTTCTGGGGAAAGAGCGCATTTGCGTTTTCTGTAAATTGTTTACTGCTTATAATCCATCCCTATTTCTATACATAACTGCCTTTTGCTTGGTGTTGTTTGTATGGTTAATGATATAGCGTGAAATGCCTAGTTGAGAGTTTAAGTTAGAAATTTGAAGCTGTTGTTTGAACTTTGAAGCTGCAGAAATTCAAGCACTGTTAGGCGTTAGCTGCAGGCCAAACATTTCTGTGTAGACTTCTCACTTATGGATTAATCATTTTGAAATATCTATTCTGGACTCAATTTGAATATAGACTGGAATTTCCTATTCTGAATTAATATGCTAGGCGTTAACAGACATATGTATGTTTGGACTCATGTAATGTAGTCTGCTTTGGGATTTAATGGTAGGCGTTAACAAACATGTATGTCTGGACTCATATGTAGTCTGCTTTGGGATGTAATATAACCTACAATGTGTTCTGCTTTTTTCACTCTACAACACATGACACACTACATCATTCTTATGTAGGCGTTAACAGACATGTATGTCTGGACCCAATGTGTAATTTTCTATTCTAAATCTGTATGCTAGGCGGCCAACAAACAATTAATGCACGCAATATAGATTGCATTAGGCCGATAAACCGCCCGATAAGAGCTAAACCGATACCAATCCGCCTGATATCTTATCGGGTGGCTAGCGGATTAATATATTTAAAAGCCGATAACCATTAAGCCAAACCGTTAAGAGTAATTAACCGCTCAATCTGCCCGATAAGCAGCCCTATTAGAGACTAGGTGCCATCACGACGCCTGTGGTGGGATTTTGGGTCGTGACAATGATCTTCTCAAATGCTTAATGACATATTCAATGACATATTTCTATGCTTAATGACATATTCAATGACATATTTTTATTCACTTTTCATGCCTATATAAGGCTTTGTAATAGATAGGAAAAACATACAATTGAAGAAGAAATAAGAATCTCTCTTCCTCTCTTTTCTTAGCTTGTTTTTCCTTGTTCGATATTGTTATTTTGAGTTATATTCATAACAGTCACATATTTGTACTAATCCCATCAGCTATTACTGTTTAACTCCTTTATTTTTGTGTTCTCTTCCACCTCATGGGTTAATACAAATGTAAGAGGTTTTCTTTTTTACGGTAATTTCTGATATGCTTTATACATTTATATACCCCAAATTTTTGTAGAGTATTTTGAGGCTAGGATTTTGCTCAAAAGCTCTTCTTATTTTTAATGAATCACCATGCTAATCTCATAATTTGTTTCCTTTTACCCTTATTTTGTACACTCATAATACCCCAAATGTTATGGTTTGACAATAGTAAGTTTAACAAGTCTAGTTATTTTGTTTGTTTCCCCATTTTAGCCCCTCATGAAATTTGGGATTGTTACACAAATAGCCGGCAAGATTCAATATTTACTTTTTCTAATCAGTAGACATAGATTATTCACTGATTACTTTTTGCCGAGCTCATTTCTAATAGTTAAGGAAAGCATGTCAATTTGCATGATATGAGTTGAGAATGAGATCAGTGTGGAATTTACTAGAGTACTTCTTCCTGCTACATATATTGATCTCAAAGGAGGATATTCTAGGATTTGAATTCTATGGGCTCAACTTCCAAAATTCTTAGCATTGAACATGTTATATTTTAAAAGTTATGAGTTCATATCTATTAGTTTTTGTAGTTTTAGTGGCTTTTTACCTATAAATTTATATTACGCATCGAAAGTATTAGGTCAGTTGAACCCGACACTCGTACGCAACATCTGTGCCTGATTGCTCTTTCCTTCCCAAATGTTATGTTTATAATCCGGAATTATTGAATCAAATATATTTCTCCCTCAAAAGAGTCCCTAAGATTCCATATGAGAAACTATTTTAGACATGTTAAAATGAACTTTGTAATCCAACACTTTGTTACAATAGTTTAGGGTTTCTGCAGTAAAATCACAAAAAAAAAATTGTTTTCCTTTTGAATTTCGCACAAAAATTGCGTGATCAAACGTGGATGAAACTTCATTAAATAGGTTAAATAAATATCGCATCTTAGAAAGAAATATGCAGTTGAAACTCCAGCATTTTGGCTAAAGCTTTTAATTTAGATTAAAAAATGACTTTCAGCCCAAAAGCATTTTGCATCCCTGAGTTCAGCCTCTTGTATGATTCTTAAAGAAGGAATTTCTACTTCTGCGAGAATGACGGCTTCAGTGCCATAGACCAGCAAATAAGGAGTTGCCCCAGTTGATGTGTGAACCGTGGTACGATATCCAAGTAGGGCAAATGGTAACTTCATGTGCCATTGTTTGTGATTATCTATCATCTTCCTTAATATCTTCTTGATGTTCTTATTGGCGGCTTCCACAGCTCCATTCATTTGTGGCATGTATGTTGTGGAATTCGTATGCTTGATCTTGAACATTTCACACATGGCTTTCATCAAATCGTTGTTTAAATTGCCGGCGTTGTCAGTAATGATTGACTGAACCACTATCCTCATGTTGCGTTGTCTCATTATATGTCACAGTCGTAGGTTCATCGGGATAGGTAATAATAATATTGAAAAGAAAAAATATAAAAATAATAATAAATACGAAAAACAGCAATGCATTAAAAAAATCTTTAAAACGTCAACAAGTGCGACTTGATGGCTCGAGCAATTATTTCAAATCAAAATATTGAAAAATATCTCAAATGCTCAAAACTATTTTTAAAGTAATTCATGCTAATTTGCCAGGCTACTCAAGAACTCGACAGGCCCGGGATGGTGCAGCGGTCCAGTTCTTGAGAAGATGCCAGTATGCACGAACCAACCTTTGGGAATGGAAAAAATCAAAAGAAAGAGAAAGCAAAAGGTAACCAAGTTAGTAAGGAATATTAAAAGAGTGTTTGTGATATTAAAACATATTTCACAAAGTCATGCAATAATTCACGTCCTAATTTGGGGACCTCATTGTACCCAAGGTAGGCCTGAGCGACACGTAGACTTGGAGAAAATTGATGCCAACATTTACATCATTTCGTTAATGCCAAAAATATTTACGCAATAATGATCAACACGTTGGCATATTTTTCTCCAAGTAATGCACATAGTATGATAACGTCCATTGGAATTGTGGAAATTTCGTCGGACTTCGGACGAGGTTCATCTTAGCGGGTTGTTACGTTAATAAAGCTTCAACCCGTACTAGATTTAACATGATACATGTACATTTCAAGTTGGAGTAGGATTTCTAGAATGGTCTAGACTGGTACTCCCAAGTGGACAACTTGAGAGGGAAAGGCATGGGACCGTCAATTGCACCGCTGATCGACTAATTTATCGCAAATAAGCCTTTTCAATTTAAAAGGGTAATTTTCGGAAGAGCGCAAACACTCATCAAGTGCCGCTATGATGATAGTTGGCACGAGTGGAGTATTATGTGGAGCATGCTTTATGCATCAATAATAACACGTTGTCAAGTATTTGCATGATATGTAAAAGCAGTAAATAATATAGCAAAGGTAAACATGGAAAGAATATAGAAAAAAGACAAAAGGAAGGAGTTAGTTTAGTTCATAAAAATATACGCGGGAATGTAATAAAGCAGGTAAGGAAGTAGGCATGATATAGCAATTTTGACAAGATAAAAGAGCGGTCATAGCAAGTAAAGGTGAATAGGGGGAAGGGATGTGCATGTCATAGCAGATTTAAACAAATAAAGGTGAGTAGGGGAAGGGATGTGTATGTCGTAGCGGATTTAAACAAATAAAGGTGAGTAGGGGAGATGATGTGCATGTAACAAAGAAGGTATTGCACATAAGCCAAGTTCATTATGGTAAGAGCCTAAGTGTATATCCCCAGCAGAGTAGCCATGCTGTCGCGCCCCCGTTTTTTTCTCTCGAAAATCGGATTTCGACATGTGACAACTCTTTTAAATAATGCATTGAAAGAGGAGAGTCGCCACTTAACGGTTTAAGGTGTGTTAGGGCACCTATTCACATATGACTCAGGTTTGACGTTTGCATCACTAGAGATCAGGTAAGGGCTCGAAATTACCTCGAAGAGAAGGTGTTAGGCACTATTCGAGGTCCATAACTGTGGGTCCCGGCTGAACTTGAATTATATGAATTAGTCGGATAAAGACAGATAAAGCAAGAAGTTTGAGAACTTTTATTATTAAAAGGCTTTGAGAAAATACAAACACTTGATTCAAATATAAAAAGAGAATAAGATGTGGGTCCTAAGTTTCTTAGCCTAAAGGATCACCCCATGTAACATAAATAATACTTCGTAACTCCCTCAAGATGGGGTGTTACTCGTATTATTCAGTATCATCTCCTGCTACCCGATTACTATCTTTAAGTAATTACCTAAAGCGACTAGTTGATTCTAGATCGTGCCTTATGCGTGCGCTACCCGTCTCATGTCTATAGTCTAGAAGGCATTTGGACCTCTATATTTGGGTGGTTCTAGACTTGACTTAAGCTGCTCAAAAATGTTAAAACTAGGTGACAATTTAAAACAAATAGGATTGCACTTAAGGACAGTTAAAAGGCTCAAGTTAGCCTATGCAGTTAGACAACAAATGCACACAAATAATTTTTTACGTAGGGTATTAAGCAGTTTTAGAGTCGAAGGAGATTGAAGTCGTTAAACCCTATAGAAATGGCTTCTAGATGATCTGATGCAGATATGCAGGCTATTTTAGACCTATGATTTCTAAATTACCAGTTGTAAATACTTGTTGCTGCTAAGTCGCTTATTACAAATTATAAGTTAATAGACCTATATGCATGATCTCTAAATGGTTTGCACAGATAGTGAAACTTATTGGAAATGCTCAAAACTACCTATGCTTCCTAATAATTGTGTGGATGAGCAATGGAACAACGTTTGAAAAGCGAGCAGTGATGTCTTATAAGCATGATTTCTAGAGATTAACGATTGGAACTAATTTTATACCTTTAGCTCTTATAGACATGCTGTCTAGATGAACGAAGCGAATTAATTAGTTAAAAACCTATAGGCATGGTATCTAATTAATATGGTACGCATTAAAGAACAACTGATAGAAATTATTTCCTATAGGCATGCTATCTAGCAATGCATAGCAGTAGACATGGGAATAAATAGAGCACTCATGCTTTGACAATACACCAGTTATGTGAGTGTATGATTGCCCTAATAACATGATCTCTAATAGTGCACAAAGAGATTTAAATATAACATGTCGGAAAGCAAATGTATCACACAAATCCTATGAGTATGCTTTCTACCATTTTCATGCAAGTATTAGGAGATACCCATTTTCCAATTTCACTATTACCCCAATTGTTATTACAGACCCCATAATGAATAAATTATAAAGTGGTACAAGTAATAATAGTAGGCCAAGACATGCCCAAAGAAATATCCAGTACTGCTAGGCCTTCAACTAAGCTCTTTCTCCACCTTTTAGCACACACATATCTCAACATAGCCCAGAAACCATAGGAGAACTCACACCAAACCAAACAACCATGGTTTGATCATAGGATCCAGAAGCCAATCACTCACACAAATCAATTTGCACATTCAACAGACAGACAGAGGGACATAGCTGAGTAGTAAAGAAAGTGACCAAAGAACCTCAGGTCCTAGTGTATCAGAGTTCACAAGGGTCTCAAAATGGACCTCGATCAATGCTCACACTAGGGAGGTTAATAGAGAAAACTTTAGTGGCCTTGTCTTTCAGCCGGCCAAGAATTATAGGTTCATAATAGGGTAAATAACCAATGAGAATAAAAAATAGTGATCAACTGGTAGAATTTGAAGAAGTGCATTTGCATTTTTAGAAACATGCATTGCAGAGGTGATCACAAAATGAACATATCAGCAAAGAGGGTAAACAAACTTAAAAGACAGGTTGATATCACAAGTCCACACTTAGCATATTGGGGCAAAGGACATTTGTAGGAAGCAAGGGGAAATTATGACTTCTGGGATTGCAAACTAAAAAGCAAAAGTGCATTAGGCCAGTAAGACAAACATTAGAACATTAACCTAACAGGTTCAAACCTAAGGGTAAAATTATGCTGCACACCAGAAGTTAAACAAACCAACTCATAGCAACAAGGCAAAACAAAGTCAAATGTCACGAGGGAAGCTCAAGTTGGGAAGCTATTCTAAAAGGTTCCAACTAGTTGCTAGGGAGTGCAGAGTTAGGTAGGGTAAGAATATACTAAGTGATAAAATGATCATAGGAGCAAATCATAGCTTGAATGAGGGTTTAAACATGGATTAGTGCATATCACATATACAAATCAATCACTATAGAAATCCAGGACAAGGCAGGAAACAAACTGATGTCATATAACCAATGTAGACACTCAAAGTACCAATATATTAAGCTAAATGACTTCAAACTGTCTAAATTGTTCCAGTTAAACATAAACACATTTTAGAACTGTAGTTTAGGCATAAGCAGATGCTAGAGAGGTTCATATCACAAACAGATTCGATACTAGCAGGGTTGCACATAGAGATAGTCTAGAAACACATTGGGTTATGAAATTTCAGAGATGTGAATATGCAAATCATGAACACAAGAGAATGAATATTGCAAAGGCTAAAGAACTCACCAGTTACTGATTAACAAGTAGACAAAACAAGCAAGAACACACTCCACAACACTTCGAACGTAAACACAACAGTATAACCCAGGACCTTAGATGCGTCAAGTTCCCGAGGGCTTTGAAGAACCCAGGGCAATGCTCGTACCCAAGGAAGGTCGAAAAATAGGAATTCCAGTGGCCTTGGCTTTCAGCCGACCAAGAGCCAGAGTAGAACAAGAGAATAAGTGAACGATATAGTGGAAATATTTAGATTTTTAGTGGAAATTTTGTGATTCGAAGTGTGTCCAAAAGGGAATTGGGGGGGAGGGGTATATAGTAGTGAAAAAATCAAGCAATAATCAAGGAAACAGAGTAAATTAAGCAACAAACAAGGAAAGTAAACATGCAAATAAATCTGAAAATCAATTTAAGAGAGAAATCTGTGAACCCTAGTTTTTAGGAAAAGTGTAAATCAACAGAATCTAAAAATAATCGGACTCACATAGTAGCATAGAACGTATATAGACAGAATAGCGTTCAAAATCAGAGATTTGAACCATTTTGGTTCGATTTTGGAAGAGATTTGCTTGTCAGTACCAAAATGGGGTTAGATATGGCAATAAATGGTAGTCGAATCCCATATTTAGTGGTATTAAGAGAAGGATTTAGGGGGGGGGTAGGGTTTTTCAGAAAGAGAAGGGGAGGTTGAGAGAGTGTGAGGGCGGCATGTTAGGAGATAATGGGTTAGGGTTTGGAGGTTGGGTTAATTAAAAGGGAAGGGTGAATATTGGCCGTTGATCTTGGGTGATCAACGACCAAGATTAAAAGTTGGAACGGGCGGGTCATGGAGATGGGTCACCGACCGGATTTTGGATTAGTGGGTCATTTGGTTTGGGCTGGGGTATTTGGGCTAGATGTTTGAGGGTTTTGGACTATTTATTTGGTCCAAAATTGGTTTTAAAATGGGTTGTTGTTTAAATACCCAATATTTATCAAAAATATAATTTATAAAAGTAATTAATAAATAACAAAAAATATTATTTGTGCACTAAAATGATGGAAAATAATAATTTAACATTAATATAAAAAGTTATTTTGGCACAAGTAATGTAATTATACATGAATATGGGCTATTATTGCCAAAATATGCAATTAACCTAAAAATGCAAATGCAATTATAGAAAAAATGAAGTAGAATATTATAAAGCATACATGTTGGTGTAAATAATAAGTTTGGATGATTAAATCATCATAAAAATAATTTGAAGGGTAATTATTGGATATTTATGTAATAAAATGCAGCAAGAAATTAATTTAGAGCTTCTACAAATTATGGAAAATTATGAAAATTGCTTGTATGGGTTTGTAAACTAAATGATGATGCAAATATGCTATTTTGAAAGTATATATATATATATATATAGCTTCTACAAATTATGAAAATTGCTTGAATGGGTTTGTAAACTAAATGATGATGCAAATATGCTATTTTGAAAGTATATATATATATATATATATATATATATATATATATATATATATATATATATATATATTTATTTATTTATTTTTAAAAATATGAGGACAAAATTGGGTATCAACATGTGCCTTACAGCACCGGTGGTGCATCCGAGATTTGGTCATGCGGGCGTTCATTTCCATCATAAACCATAATAGTTCATTCTTGAAGGGATCGTTTTCGTTACTGGGGTCGGATCCGCTCCCCCTAGCCCCATCGGAGCCAACTTCGCCCCTCGGGATGTTGTTGTCGACCCTCTTCATTGTTTGATTCACGGGAGCACTAGGAAGAATCAAATCTCGTCTATTCGCGTTATTCAAAGTCCCTGACAGCGCCTGATTCAACTCTGTCATAACTTTATCCTATCGCGTGAGGTGGCCTAGAATGATCGTCTATTGTTCTTGTAGGACCCTTACCACATCAACAACATGTTCCTCTTCAGCATCATCGGGGGTTGCTTCCCGGACATGTTATGGGTACCGCTTGTCGTGGACCAACGCGACATCGTTTCTCTCATTGTGGGTGTCACTGATTGAATCCTCGAGGTGAGGCTGGTCTCCTTGAACCTCAGGATTGTGTGCGTTGTTAACACCATTTTCTACCACCTCTTATGATTTTTTGCTAAGATGAATAATCAAAACACGTTAGTAAAAAAGACAAAGATCAACTTAATTATCCGGCTGTCTAGGCCCCACGATGGGCGCCAAATTATTTTTCTGTAAAATGATACAATTGAATTTATACGTGGTTTATAGACAAGTTAATTAATATGATCCTGAAATAATGAAATTATTAAGGAAATGCACAATACTTAACCTTGAAATGAAGATAAAATTACAAAGAATAATGATTCGGGAGCAGAGCTTCGAGGTACAACAATGATGAAAACGAAAAATAGGAAAGTAAAATTGTATAAAACTTTTTATTGATTATAGCGTAGGTTTGCCAAGAAAGTCATGTCCTTTACAATAACAACTGAACTCACTATTTATAATTGTACCTAGGGAACAATGTCCTAAGATCATGCCCTTCTTTGATGTAAATTATGAGGACCATTGAAGAGGGTGTAGCGGTGAGCATAAATTCTGTGTATCGGCCAGCGCACTAAATGCCGTGGAATATTCTTCATTAAATGCTACCAGACGAAGAATATTTATTGCATCTTTATGAGCGTTATTCTTTCCGGTGATAGACGGAACAATTGCCTTCGGTTTTAACTATCCCCCGTTTTAGGTTCTACGTGTCCCTATTTTGAACGACAATGTAGTATAACATATTTTACCACATACAAATTTTACAAACATAGTAGGGAGTAAATTAGTTATATTGAAGCTAATTAATTTGACTAATAACAACTCTCGGCGTATATATCTAAATCTTCAAAATTAAAGGCCATAAAAGGTAAAGTAGTGATCATCCAGTGTGATATCACAAGATAATGGCATTAGTACCAACAAGACGACATATAGTTGACAACATTGGAGTACTAGTTTTGACTAAAATATATTTCCTTTTAGCTAAAAATAATGGATCTGTTTCATCTGAAAAAGAAAAAAATATGTAAAAAAAAACGACTGAATTTTTGCAGCGGTGGTATAGTATTAGTTTAGGCCGGAACTTCCTAATTAAAATTAAAAATAGAAAAAACAAAATCAAAAGAAATCGTAACTGTTTTTGTACACCGCTCTCCTTTTTGCTCATCTTCTCCAACTCGCTCTATTCTTTTTGCTTTCCCTCTCTCACTCGCTTTATTCTTCCTATCACCCTCTTCGACTCGCTCTATTATTTATGCCTTCTCAACAAATCCTAAAGAAAAACCCTTCAAATCCCTAAATATATTTCTTTAATGGACTATGATTGTCTATCGGACGATCATAAAAGGTCTCTTATACTTAATGCATCCGTCGCTAACAATCTCTATTGCTTGGTTTGCGAGAAGGAATTCGAAAATTGGAGCACCTTGATACAAAGTCTCCCACCCGAAAAATACACACAAGTGTCCTGTGTGCTATAACAAAGAGAACGGCTTCCATACCACATTTCACCATTTAATCAAATGTGATAACATTATTAATCAAATCTTATCTTTGGTTATCTATCTTTTATTTCTCTCTCTTTGTTTTCGAGCTTTCTTTGATCCAACATAGTAGAGTAACCCTATATTTCTTGTCTTTACCCTCTTAAAACTCAATATGTGCTTTTGGTTTTATTTTACTTTTTGGGATAATTATTGGTTTGTAAGTCTTTTAGAGATTTCGGTATGAGATATATTCTTTTTTGCTTTGGGAATTTTAGAAGTAAATATTACGGCTAGTGCCCAAATTATGTGTTACAATTTTCTATGAGTTATTCAGGGAAAAAACTTGTAAGTGTGACTCAATCTAATTTGTGGCCTAAAGTCAATTTTATTAATAGACCTTAAACCCTTTTAACATTTTTTATTTTTTATTTTTTTTTATATATATATATATACAAATACACAAGCAAAAAGTTAGTGTAGTTGTACTATTTTTTCATACTTAACTTCACATAGTAGTATTATTATTTATAAGGTAAAAGTTAATTTAAGTTAATAAGATGCTACTCATATGCTTGCAATACATTGCCTGAGATCTTATTATAAAAAAATATTTACTATTATGAAGATTTAAATAGTTTAATCTAAAGTCTTAAAATATTTTTGTTCAATTGGCCACAAGTACTCTGGATTGGTAAGAGTTACTTTTGTTGTTCTATTACTCACAAGTTTTAACGGATTGACAAGACGTGATACTATCTTCGTCCTACTTATCCCATCAAATTGGTAACAAGTACTAACAAATTGATAAGATTTGCATATGTTGTTCAATTATTTTTATTATGGATTAAACAAAACTTGATACTATCTTCATCCTACCTATCATGTTCAATTGGCCACGAGTCTTTCCGGATTGTCAAGACTTGGCAGAGGTTCTTGATAGAGAGTTTTGAGAGGATTTATGCCAAAAGATCAATTGGTATGGTTGAGATGCCACTCTTCTTGGCTTTGATTTCTCTAAAAACTTTCCATTTTCTCAATTATTGATGAACATTGCATTTTCATCTGTATTAGTAATGTATTATTCAAACAAATAACGACAGTGATGAAAACAATTAACATGCATATATAACTATATACGCACTTGTATGCGTGTCCTTTAATCACACTTCATCTATTGCTCATATTTTTTTCTCTCACCCCTATGTACTTCCCAGTCTTTCATTAGTTATCCTCGATTCACGATTGCACCACATAAATCATCATTTAAATAGAGATTACGTACTTCATAGTCTCTCTATTTATGTTCTTTGAGTTTATTTAAAGTAGAGCCAAAGTTTATTTGCCCCTGCAAATTATTATTGCGCTTAGAAAGGAGTTTCATAATAAGAAAGGCTGGAGAAGAAGCAGGGGAGTGAAAGAGAAAAGGTCAATTGTTGTGTCTATAAAATAAAAGGAGCCTAATTTTTTTAGATAATATTTTAAAATGGGACAAATATTAAATACCAGGACAACATGGGAACTATCTGTGCAAATTCTTGAGTTTCCAACGTATAAATGAGCATGTAGCCATTTGTAGTACCCCTATTTATAACATATCCGATACTTCTTCTTCTTTTGACTTTCGAGTGTGAAGTTGCGCTCTAGCATAGCGTAACTTGAAGGTCTGAATTTGAAAATGTTAGATCTATAATTTCAATTTTAGATATGCATGTCTGAAGTTTATTACAAGGGGCTAAACTTAAAAAATTTTGCAGTTATTTTATATAAAGGATCCTAAAAATGACTATTTGTGTGCACTTCGCCCGTTTACAACTATGCAAATGTGGTCCAATCTCTTAGTATAAATGACATTAGATAGCCACTCTAGAAGGGCTGCTATTAGGAATTAGTCAGTGTGTCATGAATTTTAGGACAAAAATTATCTTGCACAAGAAGAAGTCAACTCTTTCCAAAGCAAGGGGGGCATCGCTCTAATCACTAATGTAATTTTTTTTAATGTAATAACCTTCCTTTTGAATGCCTAGGTTGTAACCTTTATAGCGATAGCGCGTCAAAAAAGATCTTTCGATCGAAAAAGGGAAAGAACGATCGGCCACATAAAGACAAAACAGACAAGAAAAATGCCAGACTCCGTACGGAAAGACAGAAGTTGACAATTTGTAAAGTCAAGATCAACGGGAACATCCGCCTAAGCGAGCTCAAAATGGGCATTTCCGGCCAGTTTTGAGTTTAGGAGTCAGAGTTTAAGACTCGGCAAAGGCATCAGTCTAGCTAGGGACTTAAGTAGAAGAGTAAACCCCTTTTTAAGGTAAGGCCTAAAGCCTATTATTGACCGAATAGCGAACTTAGCTTCAAAGTTTGGAGTGAAGGCTTTACCTTTCCTTTAATCAACTCAATGCCGGAGAATACATAAGAATCTAATTAGCTCGTAGGCAGTACCGTTTTAAAGAGAATTTGAGTTAAGAGACTAATTAAAAAAGAAGAAGAAAGTGACCGATCTTTCCGTGGAGGCAGCGAATGAATGGTAAGGCTTTGAAGCTAGACAAGAAGCTAATTATCCTGAATTGTACTAAAGGTGAGAATTTTAATTTAAAATTTCATGATAAAATAAATAGTGGCTAATATCTAAATAAAATCCGCCAAAATGACTATTGTGCACTTGCCCCCAATTTCCCATATATGCATCCGGCCAAAGCAAATCACGGCTCAGAAACGTTTCAATAAATTCACCTTTTCCCCGCCAAGCCTAATGCTTTATTATCCTGGCTGCGTTTGTTTTTCCCGCCATTTCCAGGTTCCTCTCTTCTAGATCTTCATCGCCGCCTGCTGTCTCCACCGCCACCTCCATCCGGTGATTCAACTTTATCGTGAATCTTATTATCCATAACTTGATATCCTTATAGCTTCGCATTTGCTTATAATCGATTTCCTTAAACCCTAGCTTTTACTCTGCTGAACAAAATGTAAAATATTTTTTATGTTTCCATTGCTGCGTCGATAATTTCTATAAATTTGGATGAAAAATTGTAGGAAAATGACAAGAGAAGAAGTTGAGAACGGAAGAGACTACATGTTAATAGACGGAGAGGACAATGCCGTTCCAGATGGATTTAACACCGATTATCTAAAAGCTTATTACGGTAAATCTTGGTTTTCGTGCATTTTAACCTGTTTATTTGTACAGAGATACGAAATTCGGGATTTTAACTTTATGAGTTGTAGTTCGGAATTGTAACACTGCTCATTTGATAAATTGGGTTGGAAATTCGGGATTTTAACTTTATGAGTTGGAGTTCGGAATTGTAACACTGCTCATTTGATATATTGGGTTGGAAATCTATTATTTGTACTTCTTTAGTGGATTTTTAACATATATACAGTGTGACATATAATAGATACTATGATTAGACATCTGTACATCCATATATGGATAAGCTTGAGATCTGTAGAACATTTACTTTTAGATAAATCTAATTTGCCAACCGACGGACATGTTATTTGATATTGGAATAAAATGGGCTTGAGTAGAGAGGAATGGATACAGATGAGCCATCTGGTCAATTCCGACTAGTTTGTGTTTGTGATGTAAGTGTCAAGTGACTGACTTCTCAGATCCATTTAACAGAATTGAACTTGGAAGTTATTCAGTGGATGTTGATGAAACAAACAGTTGCTACCTGAATGCTTGTTTGGGAATCATGTACATACCTCTTCAAAATTGAAGCTTTTGAATTGGATTATCTTAAGTACAATCAGATGAATAGTGTTCTTATACGTAATACTTATCAACTCTGAAGGATGCTTTACCAACTTTTCTGCCTTGAGTGCAATTTTGAGTTGGAAAATTCTGAAATTGACGTGATATAGCTATGTTGTTGCAAAGTTTGTACCTTCCTCAATCCCTCTTACGTTAATAAGAAATTCTGTAACTATACAGTAATTTATATTTGGTTCCAAAGCCATTTAGAGATTGATTTCTCAAGCTAAGTTTTCTCTGTTGCAGGAAAGCTTTTCCCTTGTGCTGATATGTTCAAGTGGCTCTCTTATGGCAATGGTAAAAGCAGTTCCTCGATATGAGTTTCTCATTTGATATATCTTCTGTAACATTGTGCTATTGTGGGTTCTCCAGATGGAAAACATCCAGGTTGTGATCACTCATACTCTGGTCGGAGGGAGTTCTCATTCACATTGGATAATGATATTTACTTGCGATTTCAATCGTTTAATACTGCATCTGAGCTGGAAAATGCTATCAAGGAGAAATGTCCTTTTAAAATAGACATTGGACCTGTCTATAGTGTGGATGTAAGATCTCTGCTATTGTCTTTTTCCCTGCATTGAAGCTTCATTTTAGTACCTATATACAAAATGATTCAGGAAAAATCTACTTATGGTGAATCTGTTACTTTTATGTGGCAGAGGTTCTAACGAAGGTTGTTTTCCTACTATAACTGCATGTTAGTTCACTTCAAAAGAAAAATGGAGTTTCTTTTAGGAAACACATAAAATGGCTATACATTAAGTTATGGATATGCTTACTTTCATTCTGATGCTTCTTCATAGCCTAAGTAACCCCAATTTCTCTGTCTGTCTTCTTTTGTATTAGCAGGATAGATATATTCTAACCTTTTTATTAACATTTGGAATTGTTCTTTTCTGTGTTGCAGCCCTCAAAAAGGCATGCCTATTCGCAAGGAGGTGATAATATATTCACACCTGTGGAAAGAGAGCTTGTGTTTGATATTGTAAGCTCATTGAAACTTGAAATATCAAATTTTCTGCAGAAAAGCCACCAATTCATGTTTCAGCTAAAAGTTTGTTGCATACATACTTTGCTGCAGGATATTTCAGATTATGATGATGTTAGATATTGCTGTTCAGGAGCTGATGTTTGTTTGGAGTGCTGGCCACTAATGACAGTTGCTATCAAGGTCATTGATACTTCTCTCAGAGGTATAGTCTGTATGACATGAAAAAACAAGCTGGTCATTTGCCAAGGAATCAATTCGGACATTTGATTTGCTTAACCGAGTACTTCTGTAAATGAATGTTGAATACATCCTCGTTTTGTTGTTTAACAGATGACTTTGGGTTTAGTCACATTCTGTGGGTATACAGTGGTAGGCGTGGTGTTCACTGTTGGGTTTGTGATGGAAAAGCAAGAAGGTATTGCTGCATTTACAACCAGAAGTGTATTACAATTGCTGTTTGTTTTAGTATTTATTGACAAGGTTATTGTCTTGGCTATTATACTAGTTTTATATTGTTTTTATAACCATCATCACAATCAGGTTGAACAATGAACAGAGGGCTGCAATTGCTGATTATTTTCGTGTTTACAAGGTACTTGGGGATGTTTTTACATGTGCGCTATCGGAGATGATGATGGCTTGAGGTTCTAACAGAAAAAATATTTTGTTTATCATTCAGGGCAATGAGAATAGCAATAAAAAGGTTTCTCTAGTGGGTCCTGCACTTCATCCCTTCCTCGTGTAAGGTTTTCTCCATTTACTTCCTCTTCATTCGGTTTAGGTTTTTCTGAGTCATCTGCTACCTTTTGCAGGAGATCATATACTAAAGTCTTAGAAAACTACTTTGAGAAAAGATTGCTTTCAAGTCAAAATTTGTTCCTGAATGAGGAGAGGTTTGAGAAGATACTGGAAATGATACCTGACGAATGTATGCAAGTTTACCTCTCATTACTTGTTCAATATTTTTAATCTCATTGAATTGTTAGTAAAGTTGAGGTGATTTTTCAGCTATTACATCTGAGCTCCGGGGAAGGTGGCTGTCTAATAAGCGCTCAAAAGAAGATATTAATGTTGTTCGTTGGGAACAACTAAAACATCTGTTATCTAGTAAAAAGGTAGAAATCTTTTACTGACCAGTACTTGGGGAGGTCAAAGTTTTTCACTGTCTTTTTAATTGCATGGCTCGAGTTTGTCCTAATTCTTAGTCTTGAAAACATTGAGATTCTCTTACTGTGTATCATTATTTCATTATCCAAGATCTATCATGTTCCTTCACCAATTGAGTGAGCCATGGTATCTTTTTAGTAAATTAGCTAAAAGGTGTGGGTGTATTTCTTGCTCTTCTCGTAATCTCTTCTACTATCTGGTGGGGGCTTTTCATTGCTTGAACATCAAATTTATACCAAAGTGATTCATCTGTTTCTGTTACCCATGGTTCCATTTTGCATTTCAGGGCCAGGGTCTTCGCAGATGCATCGAAGAGATTGTGTTTTCATTTACCTATCCAAGGCTTGATATGGAGGTTTGTGTTATTTACAGTTTCCCCCCTTTTTAGGGACCCCACTTCTGCTTATATGGAGTATAAATATTTAATATACCCACAGGAATAACAGGCATGTAGAGAAACAAATACAATGGGACTTGATTATATTCCTTTGACGTTTTACTTCATGAATTCAAACTCAAGATTTAACTGAAGATTTGCTTCTTTTACCTCTCAGGTCTCAAAGCACATGAATCACTTATTAAAAGCTCCTTTCTGTGTGCACCCCAAAACAGGTTCGAAACTTATATGTTGAACCTCAAAGCACCTAAAAGACAAGACACTTGAATCATTACAGTTTCTTATCATTGGCTATCTTTGTCTCCGGTACATTTTAACAGAATCTTTGCGCTTCTTTTTGTTAGGCCGCGTTTGTATTCCTATTGATCCCAAGAAGTGTGACGAGCTTGATCCTTCTGCTGTTCCAACCCTTTCCAAGGTGAACAATCCTTGAATAGTTTGCCTTTAGCATTTTCAAGATATCATTGATGATTTCAATTGGTTGATTCTTGTATAGAATGTTACTATGAGAAGTGAAATCATGGTTTGTAATGTCATTTGGAAGACCATATAGAAAAATGTGTCTATCATCAGTATTCAAGCTTGTCCATTCCAAGTCTTCCATAACCAAATGTTCCATTCAGAAGCAAATGGTTTCCTCATGATCTAACTACTGCTTTGCTGCCTCGCCTTATTGACATCCTTCCAGATGTTCAATTAGTCAAGGCTGGCTGTAGTAACGGCAAAAGGTTACTGAACCTGGTCAAATGAATTTCTATCCCTTGTAGTCGAGACCAGACTGTTATTCTTTTCCAGTTTCAATATATTACTGAATATGGCGTAATGCTGTTAATGATCCTACCCATTAATCAGTTATAGCATGGTTGGTGCACCTATGAGATAAGTTAATCATCATTATTTTCATCTTTTTGCATCCAGAAGTTGTAAAATTTGGCAGTATATTATCAAATAATTTGAAGTACGTGGAGACACTTTTCTTATTCCAGCTACTTTCTCTTTTCCTTCTAATTGATACTAACTTGACTGTATTGCAGCTTATTGGGGATCTTAATGCTGGAGGTTTTATAGTAGAAGGGGACAATGGTATGGAAGAAGGGAAAAATGGTATGCTGAATTCTTTTCTTTTTAACTTGTATTTTTGAGATAATTATTTTGATCCCTTTTGTTCTTTCCATCAAGTGGTGTCAGAAATAGCAATGATTTACTTGTGGTTCTTAGCTGATATTTTCATTAAACTAAAGCATTGATCATTCAGCTATCATAACTTGTGAATTTCACTCTAGCCGGACTATTTACTATCTAAACATTGAGCCTCTTTGTAATTGTGTCTATATTTAACTTGGTTCTCTTGCCACTGCAGTGTATTTCTTTATTGTTTCCAAGTCCAACTGATTCGAAATTTTTGGTTTCTCTTTGATGTTCACTTTATTGCAGAATGGGATGGAACATCTTTCGTACAATGTGTTAAATACTTTAAGGAGTACTTCTTGGATCCTCTGCATAAGTCTTGCAAGGTACATCTCAACTACTTGAAATAAATCATCCTTGTATTTATCTTGCCATGCCTGTCCTTTCAATAGTAGTTTATCATACTCGTTCAGAAATTGTGAGCAACAAATAATGTGTTTTAAGCATGTAATTTTTTCTATAATTGCCATCGATTTTTAACATTAAACTCATTGGTGGGGAAACTGACATCGCTCATAACCATGCAGGAGGAGATAGAGACTTCTTATAATGCAAAAGTTAAGCAATCAAGGAATTCAATTAGCTGGTAGTGTTCTTATAAGATCTTCAATATACATGTTGTTTACGACCCTGCTGGTGATTGTAATTATGTGTTAGTACTATGTCTTGTGCTTAATTTGTTAGTCTTATGCTTAATTTGAGTGATAAAGCTTGTAATATGCCCCCCTCCCCCCCATGTATTGGGGATTGTACTAAATGTTAATCTGTAGTTTCCCTCTTGAGACTTGTAGTGTCGAAATCAATTTCTCATTGCAGTTGACAAATCTTACTAAAACATACGGATTAGCTTCGAATACAACGTTGTCTACCAATGATAAGTTTTGTTCATTTAATGAAGTAATGAACTTATAACTGGCTCAGACTAGCATTATCAAAACTCAGAAGATTTTGTTGACTATCGTGGTATGTGGTCTGTCAGACAAATAGTGGGCCTTGGTTCTTTGCATTCCTACGGTTCTAAAGGTGTCAGGCGAGCTTTACTGAGACATCACCATCGCCTGCTTTGATCTCACTGTATTAGATTGATTCACACCAGGTTTCAGGACCATTTCATTTTACTTCTTTAAATTTTTAGACAAACCAAACCATATATAGTCAGAGAAACATGGATATGATTATTGTTGAGTTGTTCCACATAGGTGGGATTTGAGGTCCTTGGTCTTTTTATAGTCTTGGACAATCCTCATCCTATAAGTTAGTTTTTGGGGTTGAGTTAGGCCAAATGTCTATTTATCATGGTATCCCATCCCAATTATTGTTACTGGTCTTGGTCAATCCTATCTCATAAGCTAGCTTTTGTGGTTGAGTTAGACCCAATATTTATTTATCAATTATCTTGTAAATTAGATAAAGAAAAAATATATATTATGGAGTTAATGTTCCTTTTTAACGCGACACTCTTTCCTTTTAGTTTGTTAAAGCAAGTAAAACATAATTTTTTTCATTATGTTCTTAATGAAATGCTTTTAAAGTTATAAAAATGTTATAAGGAACAAAAAAAAGACAGAATGTAGGTGAGCGTTGAAGCATCAACAGGACCACAATGACTTGATAGTAAGCTCTGTGCTTCACATGTGGCCTTCTCAAATCTCAAATAGTCAACTAGCTTTGTGCATCACATGTAACACGGTATGGCAAATCTAGGATATGTGGCACTGTTCCTTTTCACACTTATATTTTCCTCAAGATTTTCTTTCTGCTTTTTCTCAAGTTGATTTGAGAATCGAGATGAAAACCAAATCATTATACCTTTCTAAAGTGGTATAGCAGTGTTTGATCATAGCTTGTGTTTATGTCAACTATTTCATTAGTATGTGTTATCTTCTACTGATATTTAAATATTAAGTAACTCTGCTCGTTAAAACTTTAAGCAAATAAGAAAAAATTACTAACCTTTTTTTGTCCATGCTAGGACTTGACCAAAATGACCATCATATTAGTACAACTCAAGCTTTCTGTGAAATATCTGCCTTTCCTTCTCAAAACTTAGTAGGAGTCTTTTCATTGCATCAATTTAAGTTACAGTAATTTATATGCCGGAAGTTCTCTTTGTTTACTTATTCTCTCCCTATTCACGCTACAATTCCAAAAGAATTTAAAAAGATAGATGCCAAACTGCAAACTGGTTTAAATATCACTAATTTTATTAGAAATAGCAAAACCCCCCACAAACTTGATGCAGATACTCGGGATTAAATAGAGCTCAAATATGTCCATTCATCCCACAAGGAAACACGAGACAAATTCAAAAGTAGTCATAAATAGATAGTTAAACTTCAAAATTAACCATTTACATTCCCACAACAGAAAATGGCCCCTCTAAATCCCAATATAAGCTCCTAATTAAACTTAACATACCAACTAAGAAGTTCTAATTAGCAAGAACTTCCCATATCAACTCAGGATCAAAAGAAGGCATTCTTGCAAGTGAACAGCTATCAAACTCAGATTCCATTAATGGCTCCTTTAAGCAGTCACCAAAAATAGAACAATTCGAATTCTCACTTTTCCACAATCCATCTTCAGAAACACTTGGGGAAATCACATCACCCACCAAAGAAGAAGTAGAAGATGATGAATCTATTGTTTCTTTAACTTTACTCTCATTTTCACACTTTTTCTTGGCACCCTTTTTAGCTTTCTCTCTTTTCACCTTTTGACAAATAGCTTGAATTTTAGCATCCACAGCATTCTTCACAGCATTCATTTTTTCACTATCTCCAAATCCCAACTTACTCGGATCGCGAATATTAGGAAAATTCAAGCGTGCATATTCGCCGCGAAGCTTATATGCTGCTCTGTCATAAGCATAAGCAGCAGCTTCAGCAGTGTCATAAGTACCTAACCAAACTCTCATTCTGTTTTGTGGAAGTCTTATTTCAGCAACCCATTTTCCCCAATGCCTCTGTCTCACTCCCCTGTATAATTTTTTCTTCTCTGGAAACCTGTAATTCTGTGTATACAGAGAGTTTTGAAGTGGGAAAGTTGTTGGTATTGGGATATTTGTTATGTTTTCTTGGCAAAATTTTTGTAGCAAATCTCTTTGTCTAAGGTAAACTGAAGAACCTAAGGGCTCAAAAACAGGGCTAGTTATTTGATTTGTTTCTTGGCAATGAGAAAATATTGAGTCTAATGTGTTTGTACCACTTGTTAAAATTAGTTGAGATAAGGAAGATCTAATTTGAGCACCCTCATCAAATATGCAAGACATAGTGTTGTTTTCTTGGATTGTGTTCATTATCACTTCATAAAACTAGAAAACAGAGGGAAAACCAGAGGGGAAAACAGAGGAGAATACAGAGGAAAACAGAGGGGAAAACAGAGGGGAAAACAGGGTACTAAAAAAATGGCCCCTTTTCCCTAAAGTTAAATCCACTGATCCAGAGAAAAAGTTGAGGATTAATGGAGAATTTGGAGAGCTAAAAAACAGAAAAGTCAAAAAAACAGAGAAATGGTTGGAGAAAAATGTTGTGTTGTTGTTTTGAAGTGAATAATGGAAGAGAAGAGGGCAGTTGGGAATAGAGATTTTTGTGTTTGATGTTTTAAGTTTGGTTTCCTCTTTGCTGTATTTATAGCTGCTGAGAAAAGGATCTTTCTGCTTAAAGTTAAGGCCCATAACTTTCTTTTGTATTCAAAATTTGGCATTTATGATTCAACTTTTTACTCTTATCTACTACAAGTCCTTTGCAATCTCTGTATTACCATTGTAGTAATTGTGACTGAAAAGTGGTTCCATGTTTTATTCAAAGAGAACTAATCTATTTATTAGATAAGTACTCCGTCCGTTTATTTTTACGTGTCTACTATGCTAAAAATATATTTTTACTTCCCGTTTATTTTTACTTGTCTATTTTAGCAAATCAAAAGAAAGACAATTTTTTTTCTTGTTTTATTATGGGTAAAATTGTAAAATATATACTTGTTTTTTTTATAAAAAAAAAAAAGGAAGTGCAAAGTCAAAAGTGAACAATTACAAGTGAACGGAGGGATTATTTGATCTTTTTTTTGGGTGTGTGTGTTGGGAAAGTAAGAACCTACTATAGTCTTGGTCGCACATTTTTAACATAGTGTTCGGATTCTCATGTCTTTCAAAATTAAGATATTCGAATTAGCGACATATGATAGTCGATCTTATGGCGGTAACAAGAAAAACCTTGCACCACTAGTCTGTGTAGTAGTGCATCTATTAGTGAACTACCACCATTTTTTTGTTTATGAGAAGGTTTTATTCTTTTCATTGTCATTTTTATATTATTCGAGTAAAGAAAATTTTATTTAATTTTGTTTTTTCATTGAATATGTTTGATTGAAATGTTATCACCCCTTTAAATCTTTAGCTCCTTTCTAATCCAACTCTTTTTTAAAGGGAAACACAATTTTTTATAGTGTTCCTCATTTATATTTTTTGACCAATTCTTCTTCACCAGCCCTAACTGTCAAGTAGTAACTAGCAACATATGTTGTCTTGTATTCAAAGCTTATTTTACTATCTAAAATTACAATTGCTGAATGTAACATTGAGTTCAAGAGTCGACATACATATTTGACTCAAGACTTGAGTTCACATCTTAAAGAAGTAACATGATAATTATTGTTGCTCAACTATTAAGATGATAATGTGTGGAAAAAATTTAATATTATACTTTCCGATGTTATAATATGTTTAAGATCTTGCATTCTATTTTTTTTTTTTTTAGAAATGACATCAGGTGGCCACTTTAATGGGATGCTATTTAAGAATTAGCCAGTGCGTCATGAATTTCAGTTTTCCAATTCAAATTTTCGGGACAAAAATATCATGAATTGTCCTAAAGTTAAGATTTTTAGTTTTTAAAATTTCAGGACAAAATAAGTACCGACAAATCTCTAAATAGCATCCGTAAGATTGACTATCTCTGCACTTGGTCCTTTTTTTTTTCCCCTTAAATCCATCGCCTAGTCAAATTAACATAAGATGAAATGGATGGAGTAGGTCATTTACAACAAAGTTGTACTATAAAATCTGAGAAATTTTTTCACTTTGTACTTGAGAAAAACACAAATTGGGAGGTGTGGGGGTGGGGTGAGTGGGAGATTTCACGTTGAGAAAAGGGTAATTTGACTAATAGCATATTTGGTCAAGCTTCTAAAATTTTATTTTGAGAAGTGCTTTTCTCAAAAGTACTTTTAAAAAAAGTATTTTTGGGGAGAAACAGTTTGTGTTTGGCTAATTAATTTGAATAACACTTTTGAGCAGTAATTAGTGTTTGGCCAAGCTTTTGAAAACTGCTTCTAAGTGTATTTTTCTCAAAAGTGCTTCTCAGAAAAGTGTTTTTGGAGAGAAACTACTTTTTTCTGCTTCTCAAAAACGGTTTCTGCTTCTCCTCAAAAATACATTTTTCTTTCCAAAAGCTTGGCCAAACACCTCAAATTTTGGCCAAAAGTGCATTTGGCCAAAAAAAAAAATTTACTTTTGGCCCCTTGGCCAAACAGGCTATAAGGCAAAGGCATTTTACCGTGTGGACCTAAAACTTAAGAGTGGTCACTCTCTGTACTTAAACTTTTGATATGTCAAAAACAACTTTATGAATTTATTATAGCTTCAAATTACAGCTCTCTTCCATTTAATTTTCTCTGCCACGCGTTGCCCTTTTTACCTTTGTTCATTTATTTCTCTTCCTATTTTTGTATGTTTGCTTCTACTCCTTTCTTTCTTGCTTTTTTTTCATTTAAAACCTTCACATTCCTTGGTTCTAATCTTGGTTGTAATGATCTCTTTCTCTCATTAAATTAGGTTAAGATTTTTAAATCTATTTTAGGTTGGGATAAGCTAGTGAATAGTGTTGGAAGGTAGATAAAGGGTTGGTGTTTAATATAATTATAACTCTAACACTTTATTCCAATTCTAACTTTGGAAGATAGTTTGACATAAACGACATATTTATTGTTACGATTGAACAACTAATTCTCTTAAAAACTAGGCATTCAAGGCATAAGAAAAATGAGCAATCTTGTTTAGGAAACTAGTGCACGCTCTCGCTCCAATATACGTGTAGGGAGAAACACACTATCTACTATTACATTTTCTTTTCTAATTTGATTTTGATGGTTAAAGATATACTCTCTTTTTCTTCTAATATTAGTTGTCTTCTTGGATTTTGCATCTAATAAAAGGAAAAATACCAAAAGAAAGTGGTAAATAAATTATGATGGTGATTAGCTAAATAGGGTAAAAGGACAAGCCATATGCTAAACATTTTAATTTCAAAACTCCACCAAACTTGGAACCTCTCCACTAGCTCATACCCAATTAAATAATATGAATCATTATAAACTAAATTAAAGTCAAAAGTACCATTTATCCCTTTTTTTGTTAATATTAATTGTCAAGTTAGGTTTTCAAAGTGGGAAAAGGGATTTGAAACCATTCGTATTAATTACATGCACAAAATTAGCCAAGCAAATATCAATATTACCTAATGCTAAAAATCTATTTTATAGTGGAGCTAAAGATAGACTAGTGGTTTCTTTAATCTACGTTTCATTTGATATTTGATTGTAACTTAGCAGTACCGTTCTCTTGCTTATGAAACAAACAAAAATATGACGTTCATCTTATTGTTGGAATAAATTAAATATTCCGTTCTAATTTATTTGACAGTTTTTTTAAGAGGGAGTTGGGAAAGAATTAAACGATAAAAATCTATATGTATATATAGAAATCCGTGATATACATGTAGAATAAATGCTCATAAATAGATAAACATTTCAATGATTCTTTGTTTTTAGGTTGAAAAAACTTTGTCGATCAATTATCCTTCTAGTCTCTCTTCACTCCCCACCCCAAAAATGGACCTACGAGCCAGTGGCGAAGCCAGTAAATTCAATATGTAAGTGTGTTCGAAATTTATTTTAATCAATAACAAGTAATATTTTATCTTACACGCAGTATAATTTTTTGTGAAAGGTAGTCAGTTGAGCCAACATAGTTTCGCCCCATGCGTACGGCATAATGCCCATTCGCTTCTCCGAAGAAGGCAATGCGGAGCAGCAGAATAGAGTAGTCTCGACACAAAGTTCCTTACCTTAGCAGATAATTAAACAAATCTATTTAAACCAATTCTTCTTCTCTAAATGGATGAAGTATAGAAAAAAGAGGTGAGTAGTATTAAAACAAAAAAAACTTTACAATAAAAATGTGTGGACCCAAAATTCATTAAATACAAAAAGGTAGCTTTGAATAAAGAAAGAAGAAAATAGAGTGAAAGCAATTAGAAGACAGGACTCGTGTAGTTATGGGCCCACTTTCTACGGCCCAAAAAGCTTTTCACCGTATTTGCATGTGATGCAGACCTAACTCCTCCTCTTCCAAAAGTCAATCCAAAACCGTACTCTTTCTATCTTTCGGCATTTCTAGGCCCACTATTTTCACATTCTTTGATTTTTTCTTTTAAAAAAATAAATATATTTTTAGCGGTTCCCAAATATATATATTTCTATAATAATATATACATATTTTATATATTTTTTGTCTAATCAATGCAACAAGTTTCATCCTATCAATCGATTTTATGTTTTGCTCTTTTTTTAAAATTAGTAGTATATGGACCAACTTACGCGTATCTTAATTAATTTCTTAGATAATTGGTAACTTTGATCACCGAGGCTCGGATAGATAAAAAATATTACCTATTATTTTTTACCTCTGTTGGGGTATGAATTTGAGACCCCATAATTCTCAACTCACTTCGTTGAAAAGAAAAAAGTTTTCGAGCGAAGATGCGACGAGATGGTTAGAATTTCTACTCTAATATGTTGCTATTAAAGGATGTGTTGAGATGGTTAGAGTTTCTTCACCCTAAATGAAACTTGAAAATGAAGAATCTTTATCCTTTTGTAAGACTACTCAATGCGTATCCGATTAATTGAACCAGTGAACTTCAAATACGAACTGTTAGAGATAAAAGAAATTTTTTGCGTGTCATTTCCTGTTTATTCTTTTTTCAAACGCCTATTATTTAACTAATTAAACGTATAATTTTCACAAACTAGCAAATAAAGGTCCTTGAATATCATAGGCAATTTTTAACTTTAGTAAAAGATTGAGAAAAAGCCATAAGGCAGCCAACTATATCTATTGAATGAAACAAACATCTTATACATCTACTACCAAAGGTTGTGCTGGGGTTAGAAGTTTCATCCATCCTTAACAGAGGTTTCGATTTTGAACTTCGATAATGAAGTCGCCATCAGTAGAGGAAATTTTACTTCCGAAATATTATTGTTTGATACGAATTCAAATTAATCGTGTTAAAGTGAGTGTCGAACACCGGAGAAACAGAAAAAGAATAAAAATTAACGTTCATATATAAGACACTTATGTGAAAAAAATAGTTTGATTAGTCTACAACTCTACCCCAATCTTTCTTGGTTTGCTTTAGAAGTTTATAAAACACGACTCTCCTATTTCTAGCAAGTTGTCCCCATCCTTACGGAGAATTTGACTCGGTATTTGCCTTTCATTTTCCCTAATTCGATTATTTGAAAGCTATAAATGTTATCCAAAATTAGTGGTTATGGTAATAATAACGACTTAAATTGACACCCGATGTTACTTGATTAAAGAATATATATATATATATATATATATATATATATATATATATAGTGATACATAGAAGCAAATTCATAATTTAGATATGATGAGTTGATTCGTATTCTTCAATTGAATTATTACCGTTGTATCTTCCACTTTGATTATATTTACTATTTTTGCTACAAATACTTTTCTTTTCTTTAGTATTTTCATCTTACTCTTATATATTTCAAACATGTTTTAAAGACTCTTTTCTTGCGTCGATATCTATCAGAAACATCATCTTTATCTCACACAAGATAGGGGATAAGGTCTGCGTATACTCCACGCTCTCCAAACCCCACTTATGAAATCACACTAGTAATGGCGAAGCTAGAAACGTTCCTAAGATTGTTCAGACTTGAAGAAGTAAAAAAATTCGATAAAGAGTTTTCAATATATGTTATATGTATCTAAAATATAATATTTTAATTATATACATAATATAATTTTTCATAATATTTGAACGGAATATATTATTGTTGTTATTGGGTTGGTTCTTAACATTGAGTCAATTGTAAAGCATTACATTTGAATGAATCCATTACCAAAAACTGCATCCTGTCACTTTGTTGTCTTTGTCATCTTGTCTTAAACTTTTGAAGTTGTGAACATTATTTTCCTCAGCTTCGAATTGTCGACAGCCGTAAAAGATATATTGTCAACTAAAAGAATTAACACATCCACACAAAGTAACGGAGCCACCTTATAATAAGGGGTGTCAAATGACATCCCTTCGCGGAAAAAAAAAATACTATATACTTAAGTAAAAGAATAAATTATATGTATATATATTATGTATTTATATTTTCTTGTATGTTAACGTTTATATATTTTGATTTCCCTTAACTAAAATTATGACTCCGCCATTATATCTCAAAATATTGATTTATGTAAGAGAATTTTCTATGAAAAAAGAAAAGAAGAAGAAGACGACTATGACCTATGGGGTCTATTAATGTAATGAGGCTAAAATTGCAAAAAGTTATTTTTTGGCAGTATTTGGGAGACTGAGTCGCAGTTTAACAACTCAGCAAGTAATCACTCAGCTGACGCCGACTATGAAGATAGTGGGTCCTACAACAAAAGTGGTCCCCGCTTTAATCCGACCCCACCTAGATGATAAACACGTCATCACTTTATGCTTATCTGAATTCACATCAGTACGTGTCGACTAGTGTACGGTTCAGCCACCAAGAAAAGTATAAAAAAAGATTTTAATTCTCATGATTTTTAAGAAGAAATATTGGGTGACGTTAATTATGACGCAAGGGTTATTTCAGAGATATCGTACGTGCATGTTCTGTGGAAGAAATTTAAATTAAAATTATTTATCCGAAAAATGGATAGAGTTGAATTTATACGTAGTTTCGAGGATATGTGGCGTAACTTAATACAAAATGTAAGGATAAATAAAAATGTAGATGTAGATTGGAGAGAATGCAAAAATAGATAAGGTTATCACGAACAATGAATCTTAGGATTCAACAAATAGAATCAATATCAGGAGTCTGAAAGAGCGATTTTTTTACTGTAGAAGAATATAGCACTTTTATTACAATGTAAGCCTCAAGAAAAACTTGTTCTACAGAAATGATAACCAAGCCCTTTTGTAGTGGAGGGATTTGGCTCTAAGCAGAATAAAATAAACATTCAGTGGGAGACCCATGATAAGTCAGTTTTTCCATAATTTCTGCTAAGATTCTCTCTAGTGGGATTGCAACGGCTTTTGTCTACGAGTTCGATCTTGCTTAGAACCCTCGATTTTGGTTTGAGCTTGATTTCGGCTCGAACTTGTGATCTTGGTTCGAGCCCGATCCTGGTTCGAGGTCAATGTTGGTTGGTCTCTGCATTATCAGCATGATAGGTCTACTCTGCATCATGGTTCGATTCTTATTCGAGTTTGATAATGATATCGAACTCGACACGGATCGGCCTCCCCGGGTTCGAGGTTAGTTTGTTCCCCCTTCGGGATCTTACTTCGATAAATCACCGTTCGAACTCGATCGGACATGCCAAGGCCGAAATCTATTTCGACCGTATACAGATAGTCCCCTCGTTTCTCAGAAAAAATATGGCGAGAAATGATATGATTTTTAACAGCTCGATCGGATTATATCCTGTCGTTTCCATCGGGTTCGACCATGAAACATCTGGTAGTTGTCCCGTCGGTTTAGTCTTTCAAGGCATTTAATGCATGTCAGGCGGTGGTCGGCCACTGCTGATACTGAACTGCCATCGCTTGAACCTATAAATAATCCTTACTTTTATCTTTTACCACTTTTACATCTTCTATCTTCCAAAATTTCCCAAGTTCTTCTTCGTACTCTCCAACTTACCAGTAAATCTGCGATTTCTTTCCACAAAACCCCCTCTTCAATTCTACTAAATCTCTGTCACTTTCTTCTATTCCTTACCTTTGAATTCAAAAATGGCGAAAACATCGCAAACCATTCCTAAGAAAGAGAAGGCTTCATCTTCACATTGTGCCGCCGATAAGACACCGGCAGAACCACGGCCTGAGGAGTGTGTTCCCGGGGCGTGTGTCCTTACTTCAAATTTTAAAGTTGAAAAAGGTTCATCGGTCCCTGGCCGGTGTGAGCCGGTATCGAGGTACATGTGTTCGATAACCGAGAAGCACCTCGATCAGTTAAAGAAAGATTGCAATTGGGGTGAAAAAGAAATAATAATTCCTACCCCTCACGAAAATATCACTTTTTACGTGAAAGGGTTTTTTAATGTGTATACTTACCCTTTCACTTTGGGTCCCCTCGATTCCATCATTATTGACTTCGGTCGACAGTATCAGGTAACCATAGGCCAGGTCCATCCTTTTTTGTGGCGGATCGTTATCCTGATCCGATATTTTGGGAGCAAAATCGAGGGGATGTCGTTCACCCTCGATCATCTTATCCGATTGGACCTTCCTTGACTTTTTCGAGGAGGGTTAATAAAACTCCAGCGTCGGGCTACCCCTCTGTTCTCGAGTATTGACGAGGACAAGGACCAGAGTTGGATGGGCAGGTTCGTTCGAGTAAGGACTTCGGACCTGATTCTGACTGAAAAGATACCCTTTCCCGAGGAGTGGAATATGAAACGTAAGTGTGATCTTGTTGTTGCTTCTATTTTGTTCTTTCATTTATTCCCTTATCGACATTTTTTTTGTCATGTAGTGGTTCCCTGGATGCTAGAAGCAGTTCTCGATCTCAAGAACTGGGTAGAGCCCTTGTTTCGACCTCCACATACGCCGAGCGCTCATGGTGTGATTTGTCAAAGGGTCGGTGGGAGGCCAAATATCACGGTAAGCTCATTTCTCGAACTCTGATGATCCGAACGAGGTATTTTTCAAAATATTTTTTATAAGGTTTCCCATATGCAGGTTTGGGTAAAGACGCGGTCTTGAAGCCCTTGTCCAATGAGGAGGAAATTTCGGCCTTTGTCCCAAAGTCGGTGAAGGAAAATAAAAGGAAGAGAGCCTCGGTTCCCGAATATCCAAAATCGAAGAAGAGGACGGCTCGTAAGCTGAACAAGAATGTCATTCCTTTGACCGTGGAATCCGTTCTACGTCAAAGGGATGAAGATGAAAAAGAAGAAGAAGAGAACGATTAGTCCGCGCTGGCGGTCTGAACGAAGAGAACCACCGATGCCTCATCGCCGGCTGGATCAATGATGCTCTATGAGGCTCCGCCTCGAACTGAAGATATATCAGAGAAAGATTCGGGTAGAGTCACCGAACTATTGGATATCGAAGACGCATCTCATCGGAGTCAACCGACAGGGGATATGATCGAAGAGCCCCTCGAACCCCTCCGAACCGAGGGGAACGCTCCAAGCAAGTCATTTGGGGCAGCAACGATCGAGGATTCGCCTACCTTTCCCGCTTTTTCTGCAGGGGTGATTCAGGAAACTCAAGCTCTGGGAGCCCTCGATCTAGACAGGCCTCACGATAAAGAAGATCCGTTTCGTGACCTGTTTACCGACATTGAGGACGTTCCGGTGCCGGTGATGAATCAGATCTTTTTCACGGATTGTGGCAGGCTTTGAATCAGGTGAGCTTTTAAAATTATTTTGTCGGTACTATCTTTATGTTCGTTTTTTGTTAACTTCGCTTCTTGTTTCTTTGTAGGCAGCGACAGTTCATCGAGAACAATGTTCTCGGTCCCAGAATGAGCTGCATCGATACGCGGCCGACCTACAACGAGCTACTGATGAGAGGAACTCCATTAGACTTTCCTTAGGACAAAGAGAGGAGGAAATAAAAGACCTCCGAGCTGAGCTGGCCAAGGCTTATCGATATCAGACCGATTTGTCTGAGGAGGTAATGGTGCTTTTGAAAGCCTATGGGCTTGATACCGGAACGATAGCTAACATTTCGGTCTCACAGCTGCAGCAAAAAATCGAGATGATCCGGAAGCTTCGTGAAGAGGTCGACGTGATAAGAACGGAGTCCTTGCGGTGGAAAGAAGGTATAAACCGCTTTGCTATAGAAAAAGAGACTTCTCGAGCCCAGTTATCATCGTCCGAAACCCAACTTCAGAAAATAAAGGAAAAAGGCTTGGTTCAAGCAAGAAGAATTGAGGAGCTTGAGACTCGGTTGGACTCTGTACTTACCAAGGCTGAATCTGATGCTGAAAAGGCAAAGGTGGATGCGGATGCGCTCGTGGCCGTCTATCGGGCCGATGCTGAAGCTGCCCAAGTCCAGGCAAGAGAGGCAACCGAGTCCGCCGATAGGCGAGCGCATTGGGTCGCTGAACTTGCTAAGTGCCGATCCATAAGGGAAATTCTCAAGGAGATTCATGCTCGTGGCTTCGATCTTGCTGAAGAGATAAAAATGGCCAAAGAACTCGAAGCCGATGCTGAAGCTCTAGTTTTTGATGGCGATGACGATGACGATGGGAGTAAGAGCGGATCCGAAAATGGGGGGGGACCTGATAAATAAGAGACCGCTCGTGGTCGAGAAGTTTTAGTACTTAGTTTTTACGTTGTAATCACCCATGCAGATAAATTTGTATATAGACATATCTCCCTTTTTGCCGACTTGCTCCTGTTTTTGTTTCCCGTCTTGCGAGGACTTTATTCACGCCTTATGAATGTTTCCACAATGATTTAAACAACTTAATCAAATTTGGACCTCGTAGCCTCTATAACCGGGCGAGCGTTTACACAAACTTGGGGCAATGTAACCCTTTTAGGCTTATTAGTTGTCAATGATTCGATCTTGAAGAAATATAGCCCGTAGGCATAATGGTCGAGTGAGTGTTTGCTCGAACTCGAAACAAAAATAGCCCGTAGGCTTAGTCGAGTGAATGATTCGAACTCGAAGTAATGTTGCCCGTAGGATTAATGGTCGAGTGAGTGTTTGCTCGAACTCGAAATAAAAATAGCCCGTAGGCTTAGTCGAGTGAATGATTCAAACTCGAAGTAGTGTAGCCCGTTGGCGTAATGGTCGAGTGAGTGTTTGCTCGAACTCAAAAAAATAGCTCGTAGGCTTAGTCGAGTAAATGATTCGAACTCGAAGTAATGTAGCCCGTAGGCTTAATAGTCGAGTGAGTGTTTGCTCGAACTCGAAATAAAAATAGCCCGTAGGCTTAGTCGAGTGAATGATTCGAACTCGAAGTAATGTAGCCCGTAGGCTTAATGGTCGAATGAGTGTTTGCTCGAACTCGAAAAAATAGCCCGTAGGCTTAGTCGAGTGAATGATTCAAACTCGAAGTAATGTAGCCCGTAGGCTTAATGGTCGAATGAGTGTTTGCTCGAACTCGAAATAAAAATAGCCCGTATGCTTAGTCGAGTGAATGATTCGAACTCGAAGTAATATAGTCCATAGGCTTAATGGTCGAGTGAGTGTTTGCTCGAACTCAAAAAAATAGCCCGTAGGCTTAGTCGAGTGAATGATTCAAACTCGAAGTAATGTAGCTAGTAGGCTTAATGGTCGAGTGAGTGTTTGCTCGAACTCGAAAAAATAGCCCGTAGGCTTAGTCGAGTGAATGATTCGAACTCGAAGTAATGTAGCCCGTAGGCTTAATGGTCGAGTGTATCTTAATTCTGATTGCATAATAAATCTCAAAATAGAGGAATTTTCATTGGATATAAGATGCCGATAAAGAAGAGAACTTTCTTCGCATGTTATTACACGCCTGGGTTCGGGCCAATCTATATGAGCATGGTTCGCTTCGACCATTTGGCTCTTACAATTTTTCCTATTGGGACCCTATTGTTGTGAAATAACTTTCTTGCGAGACCTCGGATATTATTGTAAATTCTGCACAATCAATGGTTGCCTCATTAAAAACCTTGCCGAAAAACCCATTTGGGATAAAACCGGTCTAAGGGAAAAAGAGTGCAAAGCGTGCTTTCAAGCGAGAGATCTATCTTAGCCCTTGTTCGGACTTCTGCAAGGGTCAGTTTTGAGATATAAACAAATATGAAAAGGTTGTACCTTAGCAGTAGTACCGTTTTAGATGTGATACATTCCAGCTGGTTGATAGCTGTTTGCCGTTTATAATGCCGATCCTGTACGATCCCTTTCCGATGTTCTCGAGTACCTGATATGGTCCTTCCCAATTCGGTCCTAGTTTTCCTTCTTTCAGATTTCGGGTATTGATGGTAATTTTTCTCAACACTAAGTCCCCAGGCTTGAAATGGCGGAGCTTGGTTCTTCGATTATAATATCTTTCGATTCGCTGCTTTTGGACGGCCAATTGGACGAGAGCAGCTTTTCGTCTTTCGTCCAATAGTTCGAGGCTTGTATTCATAGCCTCGCTATTTGATTCTTCTACCGCGAATCGAAATCTGGCACTAGATTCACCAACTTCGACTGGTATCAATGCTTTGGACCCATATACTAAGGAGAATGGGGTCGCCCCCGTACTGGATTTTGACGTTATCCAATATGCCCAAAGGACTTCAGGCAAGATTTCTCTCCATCTCTCTTTAGCATCGTTCAACCTCTTCTTTAAGTTTTGAATGCCAATTTTGTTTGTTGATTCGGCCTGCCCATTCCCACTAGGGTGGTATGGCGTCAACAATATCCTTCTTATCTTGTGGTCTTCGAGGAATCTTGTTACTTTGCCGCCAACGAATTATTTTCCATTGTCATATACTATTTCAGCAGGTATCCCGAATCGGCATATGATATGATCCCAAATAAAGTCTATAACTTCTTTCTCTCTTATTTTCTAACGCCTGCGCTTCAACCCATTTAGAAAAATAGTCAGTCATAAATAAAATGAATTTGGCTTTACCTAGGGTCGATGGCAGAGGGCCGACGATATCCATTCCCCATTTCATGAATGGCCACGGGGATAGGACTGAGTGGAGTTTCTCTCCTGGCTGGTAGATCATCGGTACGAACCTTTGACATTTGTCACATTTACGAACAAATTCCTTCGCATCTTTGCCCATATCGATCCAATAATACCCTAGTCTAATTATTTTTCGGACTAATGTATCAGCTCCGGAGTGATTCCCGCAAGTACCCTCGTGCACTTCCCGTAGGACGTAATCGGTATCCCCCGGACCCAAACATACTGCCAACGGTCCATCGAACATTCTTCGGTACAACATTCCATCCGAAGCCAATGTGAATCGAGCAGCTTTAGTCCGTAGGCTTCTGGAATCTTTAGGGTCCGATGAGAGTTTTCGCTTTTCAAGTATTCAATATACTTGTTTCTCCAATCCCAGGTTAAGCTTGTAGAATTTATCTCGGCGTGACCTTCTTTGATTACCGATCTCGAAAGTTGAACAACATTCCCCGACCCCGTATCATCTACCTCGACCGACGACCCCAAATTCGCAAGCGCATCGGCCTCATTATTCTGTTCCCGTGGTACATGTCGTAAAGTCTATTGTTTGAAATGGTGCAAAGTGACAAGCAGTTTATCTAAATACCTTTGCATTCTACCTTTTCAAACTTTGAAGATTTTGTTTACTTGACTCACCACTAGCAAGGAGTCGTAATTGGCTTCAATGACTCATGCTCCCAAGTTTCTAGCTAGCTCGAGACCTGCAATCATGGCTTCATACTCGGCCTCGTTGTTAGTTAACCTGATAGTTTTAATAGATTGCCTAATAGTGCTACCCATGGGTGGTTTCAAAACTATGCCCAACCCAGACCCTTTTACGTTTGAAGCCTCGTCCGTAAAGAGGATCCATACCCCCGATGATGTACCTGATTTCAACAGTTCTTTTTCGACTTCGGGTACGAGGGTTGGCGTGAAATCGGCCATGAAGTCTGCTAAAATTTGAGACTTATTGGTCGTGCGGGGTTGATATTCGATATCGTTCCCACTGAGTTTGACGGCCCATTTGGCCAATCGGCCTGATAACTCGGGTTTGTGCAAAATATTACGAAGCGGGTAAGTGGTTAACACACATATGGGATGACATTGAAAGTACGACCTTAACTTTCTTGAGGCGCTTATCAGTGCAAGTGCTAATTTTTCTAGGAGCGGATTCCGCTTCTCCTAAGGTTCGACTCATATAATAAACGGGGAATTGCGTACCTTGCTTTTCTCGAACTAGGACACCGCTTACGGTGACTTCCGATACTGCCAAGTACAAACAAAGTTTCTCGTCTGTTTTTGGAGTGTGAAGTAGTTGTGGGTTTGATAGATATCGTTTTAGCTCCTCTAATGCTTGTTGGCACTCCGGGGTCCAAGAAAAATCGTTCTTCTTTTTAAGTAGAGAGAAAAATTTGTGACTTCGGTTAGATGATCTTGAGATGAACCGGCTTAAGGCTGCAATCAGACCCTTTAATCTTTGTACAGCCTTCACGCTGTCCACAACGACGATGTCTTCGATGGCCTTAATTTTATCGGGGTTAATCTCTATTCCCCGATGTGACACCATGAAGCAGAGGAACTTGCCCGACCCAACCTCGAAAGCATATTTCTCGGGGTTGAGCTTCATGTTGTATTTCCTTAAAATCTCGAACGTTTCCTGCAAATGAGTTAAATAGTCCTCTGCGCGCAGGGACTTAACTAACATGTCATCAATATAAACTTCCATTGATTTTCCTATTTGTTCGTTGAACATTTTATTTACTAGGCGTTGGTAAGTGGCCCTTGCATTTTTAGCCCGAAGGGCATCATATTATAATAATACGTTCCATATTTGGTGACAAATGAAGTCTTTTCCTGGTCCTCCGGGTTCATCTGGATTTGATTATACCCGGAATAGGCATCGAGAAAAGTGAGGATCTCGTGGCCGGCCGTGGCATCGATCATGCGATCAATGTTGAGCAACGGAAAGGAATCTTTGGGACATGCTTTGTTCAAATCCTTATAGTCCACACACATTTTAAGTTTGTTCCCTTTTTTAGGGACTACAACTACGTTGGCTAGCCATTCGGGACATTTCACCTCCCGAATGGACCCTACTTTGAGAAACTTGGTTACCTCGTCCTTTATGAATACGTGCTTTCTCTAGGACTGGGGTCTTCTCTTTTGCTTCACCGGTCTGAACCTGGGGTCCAAACTTAGTCGATGTGTCGTTATGTCCGGCGGGATCCCTGTTATATCTAAATGGGATCAGGCAAAACAATCGATGTTATCAATAAGAAATTGAACAAGTTTCTTCCTGAGTTCGGGGCTCAACCCCGTTCCCAAGTATACCTTTCGCTCGAGCCAGTTCTCGATTAATATGATTTGCTCTAGTTCCTCGATTGTTGATTTGGTGGCGTCGGAGTCATCGGGAATCACGAAAGATCGAGGAACCCTTTGATCATCATCCTCTTCGATTTTCTAGTTGTCTGGCTAGGTAGAAGCCGATGTCTGTGATTGCTATTTGGTGTCCCGTTCTCCTTCTGGGCCCGATCCTTTTATCAGTGAAAGTGAGGGCATTGGTTTAGCTTCGTCGACGACGAACATTTCTTTTACGGCTGGTTGTTCTCCGTACACCATTTTGACACCTCCCGACGTTGGGAATTAGAGGGCCTGGTGTAGGGTCGAAGGCACAACTCTCATGTTGTGGATCCATGGCCTTCCGAAAAGGGCGTTATATCTCATATCACCTTCGATCACGTGAAACTTTGTTTCCTGGATGGTTCCAGCCACGTTTATTGGTAGGACTATCCCACCTTTGGTGGTTTCGCATGCCATATTAAACCCATTTAGGACTAGAGTTGCGGGTACGATCTGATCCTGTAGGCCGAGCTGCTCTACTACCTTCAATCGGATGATGTTGGCTGAGCTACCTGGATCGATTAACACACGTTTAATTTTAGTTTTATTCATGAGTACGGATAGTACCAGTGCGTCATTGTGAGGTTGGATGACCCCCTCTGCATCTTCATCATCAAAGGACAGAGTCCCCATGGGTGCGTAATCTTGAGTCCGAGATCGCTTTTCCCTCACCATTGATATTTTAGTGCGTTTAAGCATTGGTCCCTGAGGGGTATCGATGCCGCCGATGATCATGTGGATGACGTGCTGCGGTTCTTATTGCTCGTTTTGCTTGCTTAAATCCCTGCTTTTAAAATGGTTCTTCGCCTTATCACTCAGAAATTCCTGAAGGTGCCCTTTATTAAATAAGCGAGCTATTTCCTCTCTTAGTTGCTTGCAATCTTCCGTTCTGTGGCCATGGGTACCATGATATTCGCACGTTTGATTGGGATTTCTTCGAGCAGGATCGGTTTGCATTGGTCGAGGCCATTTAGTGTCTTTGATGCATCCGATGGCTGACACGAGTGCGAATGTACCAACGCTGAATTTATATTCTGATAATCGAGGTGCTTCTATAGGATCAACATATTTATCGAAGCCTCTCTTACTCATAAGCCCCTGAGAATTTTGTCCTCGATCAATCCTTCGATTGTTCCGAACTACGCTATGTGCTGAACCGTTGTTCACTCGATCTGCGACGTACGGTCGATATCGGTCTCTGTTCGACCTTTGTTCTCTGTCGATCTCCTTTGGGTTTTTAATAACTGTCCTGTTCTGTTGAACGAGTCCGTCCAACTGATCATCATCGACCTTAATTTTTGATTGATATCGGTTGTGTACATCTGCCCAAGTTACCACTGGATACTCGATCAAATTTTATTTCAGCCGATGTGATGGTGTCGAACTTAGCTCGTTCAACCCTTGGGTGAAGGCTTGTATGGCCGAATCGTCTGTGACTGGGGGTAATTCCATGCGTTCCATTTGAAATCGGGATACGAATTCCCTCAGCATTTCATCCTGCCTTTGTTTTACTTTGAAGAGGTCTGATTTCCTCATTGCAACCTTTATGGCACCGGCGTGTGCCTTTACGAACGAACTGCTAACATGGAAAAAGAATCGATGGAATTTGGCGGTAAATTGTGGTACCAGATCATCGCTCCCTTCGAGAGGGTCTCCCCGAACTTTTTCAACAACACGGATTCGATCTCACCGTCCTCTAAATCATTGCCTTTTATGGCAAATGTGTAAGAGGTGACATGTTCATTAGGATCGGTCGTACCGTTATATTTGGGAATTTCGGGCATACGGAATTTTTTGGGGATTGGCTTTGGTGCCGCATTCGACGGAAAAGGCTTTTGTATGAATTTTTCGAATCAAGCCCTTTTATCATTGGTGGAGCCCCCCGGGATTTGATCGACCCTGGCATTGTACGTTTCCACCCTCTTGTCGTTGGCTTCGACTCGTTTTGTGAGTTCCTTGAGCAATTTAGTAATTCCGAGAGTAGTCCCCGATTCTTGCTCGTTAGATTTCACTATGGCGGGCTCTGTTCTGGGGGCGAATTCTCGAAGTGGATTGGAATCCGGCCTGCTTTGTGCGCGAGTTTGGCTCTGTAGCTGAGCTATCACTACTTGTTGGGCTTGTAGCATCTCGAAGATCATACGTAAGCTGTCCCCGATTTTCCCCGCGCTTTGGGTGTCTCGGGCTACGGATCGAGTACCGCCCTGAATGCTTCTTTCCGGTTCGTAACGCTGGTTCGCCTCCAAAGCTATTTGTGAATGGACATCCAATGGTATTTCGGCTCGAATTTCGGGTACTTCGATTCGAACCTCGGGTGCCAAGTTATTGGTTTCGTCTTGAAGGCCGGCTTCGCAAACGATTGGTGAAGCCATTTGATTGGTGGTTATTCGTGGCTGATCCGAAATTCAAGATATTTTTGGAAATAAGTGCAAAGCACAATGACGTGTTTTTTCAGATTTGTATCAAATGACCACTATTATCACTTTATGCTTATCTGAATTCACATCAGTACGTGTCGACTAGTGTACGGTTCAGCCACCAAGAAAAGTATAAAAAAGATTCTAATTCTCATGATTTTTAAGAAGAAATATTGGGTGACGTTAATTATGGCGCAAGGGTTATTTCAGAGATATCGTACGTGCATGTTCTGTGTGGAAGAAATTAAAATTAAAATTGTTTACCCGAAAAATGGATAGAGTTGAATTTATACGCAGTTCCGAGGATATGTGGCGTAACTTAATATAAAATGCAAGGATAAATAAAAATGTAGATGCAGATTGAAGAGAATGCAAAAATAGATAAGGTTATCACGAACAATGAATCTTAGGATTCAACAAATAGAATCAATCTCAGGAGTCTGAAAGAGCGATTTTTTTACTGTAGAAGAATATAGCACTTTTATTACAATGTAAGCCTCAAGAAAAACTTGTTCTACAGAAATGATAACCAAGCCCTTTTGTAGTGGAGGGATTTGGCTCTAAGCAGAATAAAATAAACATTCAGTGGGAGACCCATGATAAGTCAGTTTTTCCATAATTTCTGCTAAGATTCTCTCTAGTGGAATTGCAACGGCTTTTGTCTGGGAGTTCGATCTTGCTTAGAACCCTCGATTTTGGTTTGAGCTTGATTTCGGCTCGAACTTGTGATCTTGGTTCGAGCCCGATCCTGGTTCGAGGTCAATGTTGGTTGGTCTCTGCATTATCAGCATGATAGGTCTACTCTGCATCATGGTTCGATTCTTATTCGAGCTTGATAATGATATCGAACTCGATACGGATCGGCCTCCCCGGGTTCGAGGTTAGTTTGTTCCCCCTTCAGAATCTTATTTTGATAAATCACCGTTCGAACTCGATCGGACGTGCCAAGGATTTCGGCCGTATACAAAAATATTTAAAGATGAGTAACTATTTACACGAACTTATTACATAAATGAAAATGAAGAAGCTTATTACTATAGTAGTATTTATTATATAAAGTTAAGACTTAAGAGCCATATGTTAGTACTTCGTAAGAATCCAAACATACAAAAGATTATTTCCATGCTCATTTTCAGAAAGAGAATATATTCTTGATGCTTGAGAAAACAAATACATTAATTGAAATTTGCATGGATAGAATAAATTGATATATATATATATATATATATATATATATATATATATATACACACAAACCTTGCAGCATTCAGAATCGGAGTTAAGATTTCGACTTTAAGAGTTCTGAATATTATAACGACGACTTCAAATACTGATAACTGAGTTCTAAATTTAATAATTGTATATATTTAATAATTTTTTTAATATAAATATAATATTTGATAGAAAATTAATGGGTTCGACCAAACCCGCATACCAGCTTCAAGCTCCGCACCCTGGCTGCATTGAATTAAAATTAGTTTTTAAGAGAATAAGATAAGGGACACCTGGAAACTAGGGGAATTGTCAATGATCGAAGCAATAATTCAATTTTATATAGTATTAATTTAAGTTCTTGTGGCAAACGTGTCCAGGCTCGAATGGTGCAATTTAATGGGAGATGCTCGAGACCTAGAGAATTCAGTTGCTTTTTGCATTATTTTTATAATTATTCATTATTTAAAGGAATTCATTCTTTAAAGGAATTCATTCTTTAAAGGAATTGTTATAGTATATAGAAGTCCACTTAATGAAAAATAAAAATATTTTCAAACAAGTTTGAATTATCAAGGGTATGAAACAAAATAGATAAATGAATAAAACAGAAGGGGTTCATTTTATCAAAGATAATATTATATATATATATATATATATATATATATATATATATATATATATATTATTTATCTTGCATATGGGCATGCAGCTGCTGCCATGGCCTTGTCTCTTACTATGTTTTTCTTGCTAAGTTGTAATATAATTAAGATTTAGAGTCATTAGTAAGTTCAAAGTGAAAAAAATCTTATTGTGTGTGTACAATTTAATTACTTTATATGTATACATATTTTGAGCGAAAGCAATGAATTCAACTCATAGAACCCCTAAATCCACCTCTGAAATCACACATATAACTAAACATGGTAGAAATTTCTTTTGTTAGGTATCCCTAGTAAGATATCGGATTAGGGTTTGGCCTTGCCACTTTATAGTAGTAGCATGGAAATATTTCAAAATTTTCTCCTTTATTCTGATAATCCTAATAATTGGTTCATCATGTTAGAAGTTGGAATATAGAAGGAAATTATGTGACGATCGAGGGTTAAGGCAGTGCGATTAAGATCCCTTCATTTTTAATCAATGTTTTCGGATCCGAATATCCTGCTAGTAGAAAGAATCTCCTAAAGGGGGTAGCTCGGTGCACTAAGCTTATTCTATTAAAAAAGGGCAGTCTGGTGCACTAAGTTTCCGCTATATATGCGCGGAGTCCGGGGAAGGGCCGGATCACAAGGGTCTATCGTATGCAGCATTACCCTGTATTTCTTCAATAGGTTGTTTCCATCGCTCGAACCCGTGACTTCCTGGTCACATGGTGACAATTTTACCAGTTACGCCAACGCTACCCTTCTAAACCTTATACGATGAGAATCAAGATTAATCGGACTTCGAGTCAATAATGTGTCTAGTTCGTGATTGAAGCAGGAGAAGGAGAAATATAACGTCCAATAATCAAAGGGGTCAATATTTTTCATGTAGATGAGGTGTCCATTCTGGAATATTTTTAAAAAGACAGTTTTCGGAACAAGGCCAAGATGGCCGGTTTGACAAAATTTGATCAGTTTCTAGACTTTAATACCGACCTTGTTTAGTTTCTCTTATCAATTTTAGACTTTTTTTGCCTACCAAAACTATTAATGAAGCTCATTCAATAATTAATAAACTATTTCAAACCTATTTTAGTGCTTACTCACTTCTCAACGTATTAATTGCTTGAACTAATACAGATTTTCCGGTCATTATAGATGGGATACAAAGCATGTAATCAATGCAGGTATTGAGAATTATTTTTTAGAAACTTTGTTTGTGCACAAGTACAAAACATATTCCTACTATCGTAATTCTCTTTGAAGATTCGTAAGTGTTTCAAGAATGTCTTTTTTATGGATGGAATTGAAGAAGGGGCAAATGTTGATCTGTTGCACATTTTTTTCGGAAAAATTATACGGTTGATATAGGTTTATTATATCGGTAAATCAGTTGGACACTTTTCGTCGAAAAAGTAGTATACTGTGTCTATTGACACTGGTCGGAAGTGTCTCAACTATTTTACTAGCGTTTGGGCATAGCTTTGGTTGAGATTTAAAAAAAAAGTTTTTGAAGTTATTTTAAAAAATAATTTTTCGAAGTTGAAGTTGTGTTTAGACATGCATTTTATTTAAAAAAAATTAAATTTTTGTGAGTGAAAGAAAAAACTACACCAAAAATCTGGAAGTGTTTTCAATTTTCTTTTTAAAAAGCAACCAAAATTTATGATTAAACGGGAGCTTAAAATTTTATTTTTATTTATAAAATAATACTTAGTCTTTTTATACTTCTGCACGAACAGACGAGTCCCAAGTCATTTTAATTGAGCTGTATCCAGGATTAAAACAATTTCACTCAAAGAAAAATTGAGGTATCAAAATTGCAATGCTAGACCTAATTATAGTACAAAAAAGTGTTTGATTGAAATGTTGTGATAAGTACAACTTGAATCAAAATGTCAAGATCAATGTCCATCAGTAGTATTAAAACCTAACCATATCCTGTAAAAGAAGAACCCTAAGACTAGGGTAAGCTAAATTCAACTCTTTATACTGAACCATTAATTAAGGCATAAAAAAGGAGAATGCGACACGATATCTACAACTTTTTGTTAAAAATATTCTTTTAGGCTTGGAGGGGGCAATTAGTATGGAACTATCTAATAGCCAACTTGTAGCAAATTACAATCTAATTAGGTCTTGGTCTTAATATGTTTTTCTTTTTTAAGTACATGAGAAATCTCATCCTGTCACGTTTAACTTCTTGTTCTCTTACTGAATGTTTTGAAATTCTTTTTTTTTTTTGGTCAAGCGTAGGAATTGATTATTGAATTTAGAAGAGAAAAATAATTTATTTTCAGATTGTTTTTATACTTAATCTACGGATTCTAAAAGAATTAATTAGAATTTGCTGCAAAACTCGACGTTCTACTCATTCGGCGGCTAATGGATTACAATTTGAACGTAGTATTACGAGTTTGAGTACAAGGGGGCGTTTAGTTGATGGGATAAGAGATAATAATCACGGGATTAGACGTAGGATTGTTTTAAGAAAAATTATATGGTGTAACTAACTTATACACTATATTTACCATACATAACTACACTTTAAAATAACTATAATTCGTAATTACTCTTTATATTTTTGTATACGGTTAAAATCGGGCCCACCCGATTTTACTATTTGACCGAGATCGGGAGATTGCATCAAATGACGGCCTCGTAACAGAATAGACTAAATTACGAGAACAAGGTACCGAGTTCAGAACCGAGGTACCTGTCGAGATCGAGACTAGTAGCGATGAAGCCAAATAAAACAGACATCGAGCAAGATCGAAGATATCATAGTAACAGAAAAGCGAGATATTCGTGACTGGTCGAGGATCACGACATAAATCTCGGTAGCTGGTCGAGGATCATGGCGTAAATCTCGGAACGGATTAAATCAGAAACGGTTAATTAGCTAATCATGGAATTTCCTTTTGTAATTAGAATTATACCATAAGTAGAATTCCTCTACTATATAAAGGGGGATTCTAATCATTTTGTAGCACACAGTTGACAGATAAAAAAGGCAATATAATTCTTTTTCTCGTTTATACTATTTTTCATCAGCTTGTTATACTTCATTTGTTCTTGCATCAACCAGTTCGAGAGTATCCAAACTCGAGGGCTGAACTCCATTCTAACACTAATTTGCTTTATTTTATTATTAATTTCTATTACTCATCCTCATATTTATCAATTGGTATTAAGTGAAATCACGTGTCCTTAAAACCGCATTATAAGTTTAATTGTTATCCAATTTTAAGGGTAAACAGTTTGGCGCCCACCGTGGGGCTGGGGATAATAGTGATTGCTTAATACTGATTCTGATAAAACACACTGCTTTATATTTGTTCTCGTAAGAATTTTTGTTTTCATGATAAATATGTCAAACTCACAAGCAACGCCTACACATGGTGACAACGACCTCGGATTTCACGAGGAAAATGACAATATAGCCACCCTTGGGATAGAGGCGCCTTAGGCTGACCTCGATGGAGCACCAATTATAAATCCCGTCGATGTCAGTTCACATGTCGCCCTAAATGCAAATTTGGGCGTTGATCCCGAAGGTAGTGTACGCAGGAAAATTCGATTAGGTGGTCGAGGTACGCAGGGCGGAGAAGATGGTGGAGTTAGCCTCCAGTTGATATTCGAAATGTTACAGGCTCAATAAGCCGCTATAGCGCAACTGCAAAATCAACACCGAACACCGAGTATGATCGAACCAGAAGTCGTCCACAGGGCCGAGCCTGTGACGGAAAGGTTGAACGCCAATGAATCTGGGACTGACCCCGCCATTATGAAAATGCTCGAGGAGCTCACTAAACGGATTGAATCGGGAGAAAAGAAAATTGAGGCAAATGACAAAAAAGTATAGACATACAATTCCCGGGTTGACCAAATACCGGGGGCACCGCCGATTCTAAAGGGTATGGATTCAAAGAAATTCGTACAGAAGCTTTTCCCTCCAAGTGCGGCATCGAGACCCATTCTGAAGAAATTCCGAATACCAGAAATTCCTAATTACAATAGGACCACCGACCCTAATGAGCATGTCACTTCTTATACATGCGCAATAAAAGGGAATGACTTGGAAGACGACGAGATTGAATCTGTTCTACTGAAGAAATTTGGAGAAACCTTATCGAAAGAAGCAATGATATGGTACCATAATTTGCTTCCTAATTCCATCGACTTCTTCGCCATGCTTGCAGACTCCTTCGTAAAGGCACATGCCGGGGCAAAAAGGTTGCGACAAGGAAGTCGGACCTCTTCACGGTGAAACAAAAAGACAACGAAATATTGAGGGAATTCGTATCTCGGTTCCAGATGGAACGCATGGAACTACCTCCGGTCACAGACGATTGGGCTGTTCAAGCCTTTACTCAAGGTTTAAACGAACGAAGTTCAGTGGCATCACGATATCTAAAGCAGAATTTAATTGAATATCCAGCGGTAACCTGGGCCGATGTACATAATCGGTACCAGTCAAAGATAAGGGTCGAGGATGATCAATTGGGGACCCCTTCCGGTTCCGTTTATCCGAACAGGCCCATCGGCATAATTCAAAAGGACATCGACAGAGAACCCCGGTTGAGCAAAGATTGGTATCAACCATACAACGAAGATCGTAGAAGCAGCGGCCCAGGACGCAATCCCATCCGAAATGATCGAAGGAACGATCGAAGATAGAGCTCTCGAGGGCTCATGAGCAAAAGTGGCTTTGATAAACACGCCAATTCCACATAAACACCACGATTATCAGAATACAACTTCAGCATCGACGCAACAGGTATTGTGTCAGCCATTGGGAGAATCAAAGATAGTAGATGGCCCAGACCCTTACAAACGGATCCATCCCAAAGGAACCCCAATCAAATATGCAAATACCATGGTACACATGGTCATAAAACCGAAGACTGCAAACAACTAAGGGAGGATGTGGCCCGTCTATTCAACGAGGGTCACCTTCGAGAATTCTTGAGCGACCGAGCTAAAAACCATTTCAGAGACAGGGATGCAAACAGAAAAAACGAGCAGGAAGAACCACAACACGTGATTCACATGATCGTTGGTCGGATTGATATTCCACAAAGGCCCGTGTTCAAACACACTAAAGTATCAATCACCGGGGGAAAATGAACTCCAGACTATGTGCCAGAAGGCACTTTATCATTCAATGATGAAGAAACAAAAGGGATCTCACAACCCCACAATGATGCTTTGGTAATCTCTATCCTTATGAATAAAATTCAGGTTAAATGTGTTTTAATTGATCCAGGAAGTTCGGCCAATATTATTCGATCGAGGGTCCTGGAGTAGCTCGGCCTACAAGATCAGATCGTACCCGCAGTTCGAGTTCTCAATGGCTTCAACATGGCAAGTGAAATAACTAAAGGTGAAATCATCCTACCAGTAAATGTAGCCGGAACTATTCAAGAAACAAAGTTCCATGTGATCGAGGGCGATATGAGATACAACACATTGCTCGGAAGACATTGGATTCATAACATGAGGGCGGTCCCCTCAACCCTTCACCAAATTCTCAAGTTCCCAACACCGGATGGGGTAAAAACGGTGTATGGGGAACATCATGCTGCCAAAGAAATATTCGCGGTCGACGAAGTACCATCGGTATCGACACTTTCATCGACAAAGGGATCAGAGTCCAAAGGAAAACATGAGGCTAAATGGCAACCACAGCCACGAGCCTCGATTTGGTCGGAGAAGCAGGGAACGGACGAGGACGATGACTACTGGATCTCTCGATCCTTCATAATTCCCGGAGATTCCGACGCCACCAAATCGACAGTTGAAGAGTTGGAGCAAGTCATACTGATCGAGCATCTACCCGATCGAAAAATATACCTGGGTACGGGGTTAACCCCCCGAGCTCAGGGAAAAACTCATTAAATTTCTTATCAATAACATGGATTGTTTTGCTTGGTCCCACCTAGATATGACAGGGATTCAGCCGCAGGTCACTACACATCGATTGAGCTTGGACCCGAAGTTCCGACCGGTAAAATAAAAGAGAAGGCCCCAGTCCGAGGTAAAACATGCATTCATCAAGGACGAGGTAACCAAACTTCTCAAAATAGGATCCATTCAGGAAGTAAAATATCCTAAATGGTTAGAAAACGTAGCTGTAGTCCTTAAAAAGGGAAATAAACATAGAATGTGCGTAGACTATAAAGATTTAAACAAAGCATGTCCTAAAGACTCTTTTCCTCTGTCGAATATCGATCGCATGATCGATGCCACGGCCGACCACGAGATCCTTAGTTTTCTCGATGCCTATTCCGGGTACAATCAAATACAAATGAACCCGGAGGATCAGGAAAATCTTTGTTCATCACTAAGTACGGTACCTATTGTTATAATGTAATGCCATTTGGACTAAAAAATGCTGGTGCCACTTATCAACTCTTAGTAAATCGAATGTTCGAAGTACAAATAGGTAAATTAATGGAGGTTTATATTGATGATATACTAGTTAAGTCCCTGGGAGCAGAGGACCATTTGACATATTTGTAGGAGACCTTCGATATACTAAAGAAATACAACATGAAGCTCAACCCGGAGAAATGTGCATTCGGGGTCGGCTCGGGAAAGTTCCTCGGATTTATGGTATCAAATAGGGGGATAGAAATCAACCCCGATAAGATCAAGGCAATCGAATATATCACAGTCGTGGACAATATTAAGGCCGTACAAAGATTAACAGGGCGCATAGCCACCCTAGACCGATTCATCTTAAGGTCCTTAGATAGAAGTCACAGGTTCTTCTCACTGCTAAAAAAGAAGAATAGTTTTGCATGGACCCCGGAATGCCAATGAGCATTGGAAGAATTAAAGCGGTATCTCTCAAACCCGCCACTGCTTCATACTCCGAAAGCGGACGAGCGACTCTACTTGTACTTAACAGTAGGAAATCGCGGTAAGTGGGGTCCTAGTTCGAGAAGAACAAGGTACGCAATTTCCTATTTACTATGTTAGTCGAACTTTAGGTGAGGTCGAAACCCGTTACCCACACTTAGAAAAATTAGCGCTTGCCCTAATAAGCGCATCTAGGAAATTAAAACCATTTTTTCAGTGTCACCTGATATGTGTGGTGACTACTTATCCCCTTCGCAATATTTTGCATAAGCCCGAACTTTCGGGGTCTCAAAGGGGTGTGGAAACGCATAAGAACTCTTGAATGGAAAGAGATGTAACTATGTTTGGTAAAGAGAATAATCTTATCCTTTGAGAAAAATTAAAAAAATCAGTCATTCACAACCACTGATGAAGGATTCCTCGAAAGGTTCAGTGGATATGATATCGAGTATCGATATCAAGTCTCAAATCTTAGTGGACTTCTTGAACGATTTTTCCCCAGCCCTCGTATCGGAGGTCGAAAAGGAAATATTATTAAAGTTGGGTACATCATCGAGGGTGTGGACCCTCTTCACAGACGACGCTTCGAATGTGAAGGGGTTCGGGCTAGGCATTGTTTTGAAGCCGCCCACGGGTAATACAATTAGACAAGCTATCAAAACTTCCAAGTTAACTAACAATGAGGCCGAGTATGAGGCCATGATTGCAGGTCTCGAACTAGCTAAAGGTTTGGGAGCAGAAGTCATCGAGGCTAAATGTGACTCCCTGCTTGTGGTAAACCAAGTCAATAGAACTTTCGAGGTTCGAGAAGATCGAATGCAGAGATACTTGGACAAATTACAGTTGACTCTACATAGGTTTAAAGAATGGACCTTACAACATGTGCTTTGAGAACAAAGCAGCGAGGCCGATGCCCTTGCAAATTTGGGGTCATTAGTTGAAGACGGCAAAATTAGCTCGGGGACTGTTGTACAACTTTCAATGTCAGTAATCGAAGAAGGCCACACCGAAATCAACTCCACAAGTCTGACCTGGGATTGGAGGAACAAATATATTGAGTACCTAAAGAACGGAAAACTTCCATCGGATCCTAAAGAATCGAGGGCTCTACGTACGAATGCCGCACGATTCACACTGGCCGAAGATGGAACACTATATATAAGGATGTTCGATGGACCATTGGCAATATGTTTGGAACCAGGAGATACCAACTACGTCCTACGAGAAATCCACGAGGGCACCTTGGGAAATCATTCTGGCGCCGAATCATTGGTTCACAAAGTCATCAGAGCATGATACTACTGGGCCGATATGGAAAAAGATACAAAAGAGTTTGTTCGAAAGTGCGACAAATGTCAAATGTATGCGCTGATGATTCACTAGACCGGAGAAAAACTCTACTCGGTCTTATCCCCATGGCCATTCATGAAATGGGGAATGGATATCGTCGGCCCTTTGCCATCGGCCCCAGGTAAAGCTAAATTTATTTTGTTTATGACTGACTATTTCTCTAAGTGGGTTAAAGCACAAGCTTTCGAGAAAATTAGAGAGAAAGAAGTCATAGACTTCATCTGGGACCACATTATATGCCGATTCAAGATGCCTGTCGAGATCGTATGAAACAATGGAAAGTAGTTCATCGGCAGCAAAGTGACGAACAAGACATCATTCAAAATCTGAAGTAAAGATTGAACAATGCTAAGGGAAAATGGAGAGAAATATTGCCCGAAGTCCTTTGGGCATATCGAACAACGTCAAAATCCAGTACAGGGGCAACGCCGTTCTCTTTAGTATATGGCACCGAAACTCTGATCCCGGTTGAAGTCGGGGAACCCAGCGTCAGGTTTCGATATGCAACAAAAGAGTTAAATCACAAGGCTATAAATACAAACCTCAAATTGCTAGATGAAAAATGGGTAGCCGCCCTCGTTCGAATGGCCACACAGAAACATCAGATCGAAAGGTACTACAATCGAAGAGCCAATCTTCGACACTTCAAAATCGGAGACTTGGTTCTAAGGAAGGTCACCCTCAATACTCGAGACCTAAACGAAGGAAAACTTGGCCCGAACTGGGAGGGACCATACCGGGTCCTTGATATCATTGAAAAAGGATCCTATAAACTTGGCATGACAAACGACGAATAATTTCCAAACAATTGGAACATATCACTCCTCAAACGATATTACTGCTAAGGTACGACCTTCTTCATTTTCGTTTATATTTTATATTAGCCATTTGCAGGTGTTTGATCGAAGACATCAAAGGATTCTTCAAACATAAAATTCTTAGGTCTAAAAGCACGCGTTGCACTCTTTTTTCCTTAGACCGGTTTTTATCCCAGATGGGTTTTTCCGGTGAGGTTTTTAACGAGGAAACCATTGTTCATGCTAACTTAGAGCAATTCAACTGTATCTGAGGCTCCTTTATAATCAACCTCAAATACTGGGGGGCATCACCCTCGGATAGTTACAAGAAAAATACTTTGTACCGACAGGGTCTCGATAGGAAAATTTTGTAAGGGTCAAACGGTCGAACGAACCATGCCCATGTAGATTACTCGAGCCCTAATGGCAAACATGTATGCATGTTAATCTATTGAAAAAAGTATTTTTCCTTGCCAGATATTTCATGCCTTAAAGAAAGTTTTACTTTACAATGTCATGCTTGTGATTTATTGTGGAAACTGACTTAAGGGCCGGTCACAACTAAAGTTCGAACAATTGACCCCACACTCGGGGACTGCCATCCAAAAGATCGACATGATCGAATTACTAAAACCTCGAGATCATAAGACCTTAAAAAAGGCAACCCTCGATTTTATAGGCCACGACCACCCCACTTGGGGACTGATACTTTGAACAAATTCGAAGTATAACAGGGGAACAAGCCCAAAAGGCGAATCCCAAGTTAAAGGCTACGACCAAATTAACACGATTCAGAGACGTCCGATTTTCTTTATAAAATAGGCCTTCGAATATTTTCATAAGCCGGTTAAAAAGGCTACCCTCGGCTAATTTACTAAGGGTTTCGATAATATCGACCCTCGAAAACCCTAGTGGGTACAAAGTTGTTCGAACTCTCGAACAAATTCTTTATTTTATGCTAAGGCATTACGAAACAAAAGGTCTCGGTAATATCGATACTTGAAAACCTTAATGGATACGGAACCGTTCGAACTCTCGAGCAAATCCCTTATTTCATGCTAAGGCACAATAGATTTTATATGATTAAAAAACAAACTTTTCAAGCCAAAAAGAGGGAGAAAGCCATTCTTTTTCCTATGGCCGTATCGACCTAATTCAAGAGCCTAAAGGGCCATTTTATTTTTGAGTTCGAGAAATCATCCTCACTCAATTAAAACCTAAGGGTCACCCTTCTCCGAGTTCGAGCAAGTACTCACTCGATTATAAAAACTACACTAGTCCGGCTTCAATCAAATTACCTAAGCCTCGAGCTTATGAACAAAAGTTTCATAAGGCATGAATGAAACAAAATTTTTACAAGGCAGAAAATGAAATAAAGACAAGTCGGAAAGGAAAGAAATATTTATAAATATGAGAATATTTACAAGGTCCGATCAGGATCCTACACAAAAGATCAAAAGTGAAAAATCCTAAGGTTTCTAATTTTCTCCGGGGGAAGCTTCTTCTCCATCGAGGTCCCCCTTGCTCTCGGACCCGCTCTTGCTCTCGGCGTCATCATCATCATCATCGAAGGAGGCCAGCGCTCCAGAATCAGCTTCATACTCCCTAGCCTTTATTATCTCATCGGTAAGATCGAAACCTCGAGCGTGGATCTCCTCGAGGGTTTCCCTTTGAGATTGGCATTTGGTGAGTTTAGCAATCCAATGTGCTCGAGTTTGAGCGGTCTTGGCTGCCTCTCTCGCTTGAACTTGACCGGCTTCAGAATCGGCCCGGTAGACGGCCACGATTGTATCTGCCTCGAATTTTGCATTTTCGGCTTCAGATTTGGCCTTTGCAAGTTCGGAAGCCAACCGAACCTCGAGCTCCTCTATTTTCTTTGCCTGAGCCGAGCTCTTTTCCTTCATGCCTTGAAGCTGGCTTTTGACCGATGATAATTGGGCTCGAGCAGTCTCTTTTTCTGCAGCAAAGCGGTCCATACCTTCTTTCCACCCCAAGGACTCCACCTTTATCATATTGACCTCCTCGCGGAACTGCTCGATCTTCTCGACCTTCTGCTGCAACTGTGAGATTGAAATGTTAGCCACCATTTCCGAATCGAGCCCATGAGCTATTAAGATTTTCATTACTTGCTCGATTAGGTCGGTCTGATCTTGGTGAGCCTTGGCCAACTCAGCTCGGAGGTCTTTGGTCTCCTCTTCTTTTTGCCCACAGAGAAGTCTAAGGTCATTTCTCTCCTCCATGAGCCCTCGGAGGTCGGCCTCATACCGACTCATCTCAGCTCGAGACCGAGAAAATACTTCTCGATGAAGCACTGAGGCCTACGCAGAAAGAAGAAAAGAAGTTCGATAGGAAGAGAAAAATGAACACAAGGGTAATACCAACAAGGGGAGTTAAGGCTTACCCGATTCAGAGCTTGCTGCGCCTCGTTGAAAAGGCTCGATGCCTCGCCCGAGTCCTTCCTCGAGACCTCCAAGTCGCTCAATCCAGTAGCATCTTTGACCCCAGTAAAATAATCACGGAAGGGGTCCTCCCTTTCGTAGGCTCCTTCGATGGAGAGGGTCTTCAAGGCTCGAGCCTCTTGAATCATCTCCTCGGAAAACGAGGGGAGTAGCGGGGAGCCTCCAATTTCTATTGCCCAAGTGGATTACTTGGGGAGTTCTCTCCATATTAGGGGGCCTCTAGATCAGCCCCTGCATTCGTACCCATCGTTGGCTCATTATGGTGGGAGGCATCTTCAATACTCGATGACTCGGGGACTTCGCCCATGTCTCTTCCCAAGACCCCTCATCTCGAGATGGAGTCTCTGCAGCCTTCACTGATTCAGTGGCCTTTGGGGCCTGTGCTCATTTTCACTCGGGCCACCAACCCGAAGTCGTCTTCTTCCTCTTCTTCATCTTCCTCTCTTAGACGCCGAACAAAGTCTTCGGTCAGAAGGATGATGTTCTTCTTCGGCTTACGGGCCTTCTTCTTTTTAGGTTCTGGATCCTCGAAGGTTGAGGTCGTTTTCCTCTTTTTGTCCTTTGCCGGTATCGGTACCGGGATCGATGTCTTCTTCTCACCAGATAAGGGCCTCATGACAGCATCTTTGCCAAGGCCTGAATGTAAGGAAATTATGTAAGAAATGCTTTAACAAAATCATCAAAGACGTGGAAAAGGGGCTTACCATGAGTTTTGGCCTCCCATCGGCCCTTTGATAAATAGCGCCATGAGCGCTCGGCATACGAAGAGGTTGAGGCCAGGTCCCGAACCCAGTTCTTGAGGTTAGGAATTGCACTAGGCATCCAAGCGACCACCACATCACGGAAAAGGATATCGATGAGAAGAAGCAAATGAGTTAAACAATAAATATGAGCTAACAGTAGGATTGTACTTACGCTTCATATTCCATTTCTCGAGAAATGGTATCTTCTTGTCCGGGATTAGGTCGGAAGTCCTCCCTCGAACAAACCGGCCCATCCAGCCTCAGTCCTTATCCTCGTCTATACTCGAGAACAATATTTTGGTAGCCCGGCATTGGAGTTTTATTAAACCGCCTCGATAAAGGCGGGGGCTGTACAACTTGATAAGGTGGTCGAGGGTGAAAGATATCCCCTCAACTTTGCTCACGAAGAATCAGAGAAAAATAATAATTCTCCAAAAGGAAGGATGAATTTGGCCTAGGGTTATTTGATATTGACGGCAAAAATCAATTACGGCGGGTCGAGGGGGCCCAACGTGAAAGGGTAAGTGTAAACACTTAGAAACCCTTCCACATGGGTGGTGATGTCCTCTTCGGGGGTCGGAATCACCACTTCTTTGCCCTCATAGTTGCAGTCTTTCTTTACCTGCTTAAGGTATCCCTCAGTTATCGAGCATATATACCTCGATACTGGTTTGCATCGACCGGGAATCGACGAGGCTTTATCGGTCTTAAAGTCAGAAGTGAGGACGCACCCCCGGAAACACACTCCTCAGGGCGCGGCTCCACCGGTATTTTGTCGCCGGCCGGCCGCGATTAAGAAGCGTTTTTCTTCTGAGGAACACTTTTTGACGTTTTCACCATTTGGATTTGAAGCTAAAAATTGATGGAGATGATAAGATTTGGTGTTCTAAGAAGAGGTTAGCAGTGAAAATCGTAGATTTAAAGATGAAGAACTTAGAAGATGTAAAAAACTTTGGAGATTAGAAATTTGAAAGTAAAAGTTCGAAATGATGAAGAGAAGAGCTATTTATAGATTTCACAACGACAGTTCAAAATTGGCGGTGGCCGACCATCGACTGACGCACATTTAATTCCTTGATAACTGTACAGACGGGACGTTTTGGTCACTTCCGTCGCTTACGTCACGAGGATGACGTCATGACAGGTCGAGGTAGAAAAATCGAAGACTCAATTCGTTTCTTGTCTTTATACTCCATAAAATAAAGGGACTATCTGTATACGGTTAAAATCGGGCCCACTCGATTTTACTATTTGACCGAGACCGGGAGATTGCATCGAATAATGGAACAGATTAAATCACGAGGACAAGGAACCGAGTTCAGAACCGATGTACCTGTCGAGATCGAGGCTAGTAGCGATCGAAGCCAAATGAAACAGACATCAAGCAAGATCGAAGATAGCATAGTAACAGAAAAGCGAGATATCTGTGACTGGTCGAGGATCACGACGTAAATCTCGGTAACTGGTTGAGGATCATGGCGTAAATCTCAGAACGGATTAAATCAGAAACGGTTAATTAGCTAATCATGGAATTTTCTTTTGTAATTTGAATTATACCATAAGTAGAATTCCTCTACTATATAAAGGAGGATTCTAATCATTTTGTAGCACACGGTTGATAGATAAAAAAGATAATATAATTCTATTTCTCGTTTATACTATTGTTCATCAGCTTGTTATACTTCATTTGTTCTTGCATCAACCAGTTCGAGAGTATCCAAACTCGAGGACTGAACTCCATTCTAACACTGGTTTGCTTTATTTTATTGTTAGTTTCTATTACTCATCCTTATATTTATCAATTGGTATTAGCTGAAATCACGTGTCCTTAAAACCGCATTATAAGTTTAATTGTTATCCAATTTTAAGGTTAAACAATTTTGTAGGTAAATTCCAGCGGTAAATACAGTATATACAATGTATGAAGTCATATATAGTGATACAGTGGTTCAGTGCATAGTGTATTGTGTGCGTCGATACAACCATTTAGAGATAATAAATACAAGTAATACAAGCTGGTAACAATTGAACAATAATTACGAATGATAATTAGACAAACTATAATTACATATGATAATTAGGCTCTAAACTATATTACTTTATAAAAGTTCATTATTTTATCATGTGTTTGTTGAATTTTCAAATCCGAAATCAGTAATCTCCGGCCTTAAGTTTGGTGTAAGCAAATAGTATGTTTTTAAATAAAACGGGCCTTGTCTTTCAATAAAGAAAAAGCCCAACTTAATCTAATCCCAAACTGAGACAACATAATTGGACTTCATTTAGAGGCCTTTCTACATGGGATTAGCCAATTGATCCTTAGTAGTGAACTTCTCAGAGAAACCCGTGCTATGCACGAGCCCAACATGACTAATATATATAAATAAGTTATTTTAGCAGCATATGCAAAAGGTATCTGAAACTATTTTCTCCAATACATATGATGGAGATCTTTGAGGATAAGAAGAGTTCGAATTTTTTTCTCCTGTGGTAGAGTAACCTGCAAATATAAGGTTTCAAATGCCAAAGGATATAAAATTTGCTTGTTTGGATAAATGTAAAAGATAAAGTAGCATCACGAAAAGAATTCCCAGTTGAAACATCACTTAGACTGAAAAACTAAGTCAACATATATAACTGAGATTGTTCTCATCATCTTCTCAAACCAACGCAATCTTTATGAATTATCTCCTTGTCCTATTCTTTCTTTCAATGTGGCTCCACCTTTTCCATGCTTTAGTTTTGCAGCAACACATCTCTTTACTATAACATTCCTATGCAGTCTATTACTATGTTGCTCTTCAAACTTGTAATGCATTGTCTAAAAATTTCCAAATACCTGGTGCACCAAATATATCCTGTTAAACTCATGTGTAGCTTTGTCGAACTTCCTCTTTGTTATGATTTTCATAGAAATAGTACAATAAGATCGTTCTGTTTTCACCTAGGCAATGTCAAATAAGATAACATATCATCAAATGAGTCCTGCAAGTTCTCTTTCTGATAAAGGCATATCAAATACACAAGAGTATCATGTCCCTTAAAATTAAGCACCTTTTTACTAATTACATTCCCACACTTTTCAAAAAATGTATATTAAATTTTTTTAGGGAAGGTTCACAGTGATAGGGACTATAGATTCCAGCAGGAGCAGCTTAGATGTAAGTATCGTTATTCTATATGATAACACAAAACTGTTAGTTTGGGTAAACAAAATACCAAGTCATTTTTTAAGAATTTAAATTTATTAATAGATTCGAGTGTGCCAGTCATTCACACCCTTGACACGGGCATCAACTTTCAAACACAACATATGCCACATTGCAGGTAAAACTCACTACTAAAAAACAGTATAATTTCGTCCGCTATTTCCGACCTAAATTGGTCGAAAATTGATAATTTTCGACCGAATTCCGACCGATTTTAATTGGTCGGGAAAACGATGGTCGCAAACGTGTACCGACCGAAATTGGTCGGAAATTTCCGACCGAATTCGGTCGAAAACATCAACGCGTTGACTCACTATCAAACTTTAATTTCCGACCGAAATCGGTCGAAAACAATTAAATATATATATATTTTAATTTTCAAATTTCCGACTAAAATCGGTCGAAAACTATTAATTTTTTATTTTATTTTATTTTCAAATTTTCGACCGAAATCGGTCGGAAACTATTAATTTTTTAATTTTTTATTTTCCGACCAAATTCGGTCGGAAATTTTTTAAAAAAATAATTGTATTTAATTAAATAATTAGTTGTAAATTGTAATAAATTGTTAATTTATTTTAAAAAATAAATATAAATTCATAATTTCCGACCGAATTCGGTCGGAAATTTCCATAAACTGGAGAATTTATTTGAAATTGCCGACCGAATTCGGTCGGAAATTATGAATTTCTGGGCAAAAAAAATTAATTTCCGACCGAATTCGGTCGGATATCTGGGTAAAACCTGGACATAAAATACCTATTTTTGTGCTACACCACCTACCAATTACAACCAATATCCATCCTATAATGGCAGCATTACATTGCTGCCATTCAACCATAATTAATCAACAACAATGAATATACTAATAACAACAATAACAACAATTAACTAACAAAAACTATTAACTAACACTAACAACCATTATCTAACAACAACTACTAAAATGTTTAATAACAAAATAACAATATAATCATCATTCAAAATTACTCTCAACTAAATATTGACAAGTTCAATACTTTGTTTAGCAATACACACCATTCAATGAGTTTTTTTTATCTAGCATCATCTCTATCTTCACTCCTAGAACCTTCATCATCGGCACATGGGGAAGGATCACGAGACCGGGGAATGAAAAAAGCACCACTAGCAAGAAGATTGGCCAGCTGACCTTGAAGGAGATTAAATTGTTCGTCCCTTCTTTCTAGTTGAACTTGAAGGGTACCAAATTGTTCATCTCTCATTTTTTCTCTAGCCTTTGTCTCTTCTAGCTCTGCTGTCAGCTTCGCGATCTTATGTTCCATAGACGATATAGTCGACCTATCAATCGCCTCGCCTTGGGCGGAAGTCCCTATACCTTGCAATCCAGCCTTGTAGCGCCGAAATGATTTATCTGGAAGGCCGTATGCTATCCCCTTTTTAGGACCATCGACAACATCCAACCATATCCTCTGCGCTTCTTCGTCTAAAATGGGCGGGCGGTCGCCTTGCTCATTCGGTGGCAAGCTCTGAGTGTACTCCTCCAAATTAATCTTGTAGCGACCCTTTATTTAGAAGATAGAAAATTACTAACTATATAATATTATAAACATTTATACTAGTTATGAAACTTACATGTGTAGTCTCTGCCCGGTTCTCGACCCATCTAGTTGGATCTGTCGGTGCCTTCTTCTTCCGGATGTGAGTCACCATGAAGAACTCATCATGACTCATCTTCCTCCCATATTTTTTTTCCTACAAATATAATAAAACGTGTTAACAAAAGTAACATATATAAATATAGTTTGATAAAAATAGACCGAAATATTTTAAGGAATTACCATTTGTCTCCTCGTATCCCCCATGCTCCTTGAACCCAGACAATGCAAGGAGCCACCCTTCTCAGATGCTCGGGCCTTCTTTCCCAGTTCACTCTGCTTCTCGAATTTCTCGGTGGCCCAATACCTTTGAAGATCCACCCATACATCCGGTAGAACCCATGAAGGCTTCTTTCTAACCTTTCGAGCGGAGCTAAAGGAATCAGAGAGTCTCTTACGGTATTTGTACTCCCAATTTTTATAAATTTCACGGTTATACCGGTCCTCCCAGGCACACTTAGTCTGCAAATAAAGTATATAATTTTAGATGAAAATATTGTTAATATAATGCTTAAATAGATAAGAATTGTATTAAAACCTTAAATTGGTTGAACATTTGTTGCACAAGATCCTCTGGAAAGTCACTCCAAGTTGGATAGGGTGCATTATACAACCCGCCAAGAATATCAGTGATTATCTTTGTAACCTGATGATTAGGAATGAACCTGCAACATAGAAATTACATTAAATAAACAAGAGTAGCTATTATAATTCAGCAAAAATAAAGAAGTAAAAAGTAAATCTTACCCATTACCCTCAGGCCTGATGATGATCCTATGATAACGATCATAACGCACATCATCTGGATCATCATTCTCCGATGAATCTGAAGTGTGCGCAGAAGGGGGGGCATCTGGCTCAGTGCTACTATTCCAAAGACCGAGTCTATAAATTCTAGGAGACGAACTCCGTGGAGAGGGAGACAGGGTCCTTGATGAAGATGGTTGTGATCCACACCCCTGCATCGATCTAGACCCCTGTTGCGATCTAGACCACTGTTGCGATCCGGCTGGCTGAAATCTACATGGATGCGATCCGGCTGGAGATGAAGCAAATGGAGTAGATGACGGGCGTACCATATGGATCTGTGACTGGTGACTCGATGCACCCATGTTAGTACTGGTAGGATCATGAGGAGGAAGCGGGGTATAGCCCTGTGGCAGAGAATGGTGATAATACTGCTGGGCGGGCGAATGATGGGTAGTATGATGAGTAGATGGATGTGGTGGAATAGATTTGTGGCTAGAAGATTGCTTCTGGCCATCAGCAACATAGGGATGCAAGTGTGGAGTGGAAGGAAGCGTGGGTGTAGCACCATTATCATGATCAATAGGCCTTTTATCATTTCTAGACCTACCTCGACCCCTACCGGCCATCTGCATAAATTAAAGAACATGTTAGAATTGAGAATATAAATCTATATAAGTTGAGAGCGCTTGAAAAAACTAACATGCTAGTCGTCTTCGTCGACGTATCCTTCCTCGTCTGAAAATCCTTCCTCTTCACTTATTTCATCCTCATTTTCTATGATTGTTATTTCCTCCATATCAACTTCTTCTAATATGCGTTGAGGGTGCTCCAAGTAATTTTTTAACTGATCATCCACCATTTGGTTAACACTTGAGGTATCGTTTTGGTAAGCAACATCTAGCACATTCTCAACTTCCACCCTACCAACAGGCTTTGTTTTTATTACAACCAACCAATCAGCCTTATCCCTCCGCAATGGATATGGAGCATAGTACACTTGCCTAACTCTTTCTGCAATTATAAAAGGATCATAGTGATCATACTCCCTCTTTTTATTAACCTCAATTATGTTGTACTGCGGGTGTACATTTGTACCTCTTCTAGGTGTTGGGTCAAACCACTTGCATCGAAAAAGTATGATCTTCTTATTTGGCCAGCCTGAATATGACAATTCTAGAATCTCTTATTTAGCAAGCTAACATATTCCAAATACATATTCTTGAAGAGAGTGAAAATAGCTTAGTGGATAACAAGTAGGATTTCTAACTTCCTATATATGTTGTCAACTGTTAGTTATCATACAAAAAATTAATACTCATCAAATTTTAATAGAAATTACTAAAACATATACTAGTCATTATTTTATTATCAAATACATCGAGAGATTATCAGTTTTCCTCATCAAAAATAGAACTTTCTGAATATATGAGCTGCCAAACAATTTATTTTCCACACAAATCAACCCAAACAAAATTACAAAAAAATAAATACCCATCAAATATTTTAAAAATACACTATCATGTTCAAACATCTATATCATTTTCTCTATGCTCAAACACCTTGACAATTAATTGATATTATATTAGCTGGGATAGCAAACAATATTCTACTTACTTTAGGAGTAGAATAGCCAAGTTTTGGGTTGAATCCTAACTGTGACTCAATATCAACGTGGCGGCGGTGGGCGGAGGGAGTCAAATCTGGCGAGGGTGGTCTGAGAAACCTTTCAAAAATAGCCATAATAAGATACATAGAGATGAGAATAGCAGTAGCAACAAAACCAAAAGAAACAACATTCACAACACTCACCCAAAAACGACCTCAAACCATCCCCAAAAAGAAAACTTACCGGAGATGGAGAGGAGTCAGAGTGCCGACCGCTTGGATTGCCGACGACAATGGCCGCTTGGATTGCCGACGATAATGGCCCCTTGGGTTGAGTGCCGACGACGCTGGTGATGATGGGATTTGCTGAGAAAGAGAAAGATAAAGAGAAAGGTCAAAAAGAAAGAGAAAGGTCAAAGAGAAAGAGAAAGGCGTAAGTGAGGCAGAGAAAGAGTAAAGAAAAGTTAGGCTTTTGCTGAGGCATGTTTATTGATAGAAACAAAATAATCTAGATAATGACCCATAATTTTGGTGAGAAAGACGTATTTATTTAGAATCTACCATGTAATAATATAAACCAAAATTAATGATACTAGCTAATTAATTATTAATATTAATTAACTATGCAACTAATATATTTCTACTTACTTTAGTTATCAATTTAAGATAATTAAATAATCACTAATATTTTTCATGTATACCATTAATAAACTTTTACTTAGTGTATAATTAATAATGTATAGGCTAGTAAATCACTAAAATTACTTAAGGATATGTCCTTAGTGCGTACACTTCTACTTAGTATAATTATCAATATCTATAAGCTAATTGTAACTATTACACTTTTATACTTAAAGTAATTATCAATTAATTGCATAATATAGTATAGTATAGTATATATATATATTTTTCATGTATACCATTAATAAACTTTTACTTAGTGTATAATTAATAATGTATAGGCTAGTAAATCACTAAAATTACTTAAGGATATGTCCTTAGTGCGTACACTTCTACTTAGTATAATTATCAATATCTATAAGCTAATTGTAACTATTACACTTTTATACTTAAAGTAATTATCAATTAATTGCATAATATAGTATAGTATAGTATATATATATATATATATATATATATATATATATATATATATATATATATATATGAGAGAGAGAGAGATGTATATATAGTATAGTATAATATACATACTAAGTGTGTAGTATATTAGCTATATTCGATATAACATTAGCTATATTAAGATGTCTATATATATACTATATATACATCCCATATATATATATATATATATATATATACTAAGTGTATAGTATATAAGCTATATTCGATATAACATTAGCTATATTTCGGATTTTATAAGTTTCACTGGATTCCGAGACATGGGCTCCACGAGTGATTTTTGAACTAATTTCGGATTTTATTGAAAGATGTAATATTTTCTTAAGAAATTGATTCCTATAATTTTGTTTGACTGTATCGAATTAATTATGACTAGATACGAGTCGATCGGAGTCGGAAAATCGAGGAAAAGGCATACTACTTGGTTAAATTGGAGCAAATCGAGGTAAGTGACTTGTCTAACCTTGTGTGGGGAAAAGTTTTCCTAGGATTGGTATTGAAGTGATAAATTATAATGTGTTGAAAGTCGTGTACACGAGATGACGAGTGTGTACACGGGCTAAATGTGAAAGATTATATTTTTAAATTGTGTTGATCACTGTTGGGCATTAATAAAACTATTTTATTCGGATATATTCTTCATCATTGATTTAATGTTTTAAAGTTGCTTGACTTTTTCCTGCTAATTGTTTTACATGTTTAGTTGAAACTTGGTTTCTTTTATTCTGTGCATTATTTGAAGTTGATTTTTTTTAAATTAAATATTATCAATATGAAGTATTTGACATTTTTAAATTTGGTATTGAAGCAACGTATTAAAGATTTTGAAATATTATTTTGCTGAATTATTTATTCCTGAATATTTTTGTAAGATTTTTGTACTCATTGTGATGGAGTCGTGAGCTCTTTAGTGTGGAAAAATATTATTGATGATTTATGTTGGCATGAGTCGTGAGCTCTTTATTGTGGAAAAATATTGTTGTTGAAATATTTTGGCAAGTTAATTATTATTTTTTTAGTAGGGCCTGACGTGACCTCGTCACTACTCTATCGAGGTTAGGCTTGACACTTACTGGGTACCACTATTGTGTACTCATACTACGCTTCTGCACATCTTTTTGCTTCCTTATTTTCTTTAAACCTTGATATATATAGAGACATTGAGGATAAATTTTTAGAAGCTTATGACTTATTTCTACCGGATTTTGGGAGTTGAAATTGTTTGAATTGTAATTTATTTATTTCAGATTTAAATTTTTATTCCGCATTGATAGACTTACCTAGTCTTAGAGACTAGTGCCATCACGACATCCTACGGAGAAAATTTGGGGTCGTGACATATATATTAAGTGTATAGTATATAAGCTATATTCGATATAACATTAGCTATATTAAGATGTCTCTCTCTCTCTCTCTATATATATATATATATATATAATTATTTCAAACTTTCCGACCGATTTCGGTCGGAAATTTGGAAATATTTTAATAAATAATTATTTTTGTACATTATATACACGTATGACCAAATATTTGACCAATTTCCGACCGAAATCGGTCGGAAAGTTGGAAAACTTTTAATAAATAATTATTTTTGTACATTATATACAAGTATGACCAAATATTTGACCTATTTTTGACCGGAAATTTGCAAAACTTTTAATAAATAATTATTTTTGTACATTATATACACGCATGACCAAATATTTGACCAATTTCCGACCGAAATCGGTCGGAAAGTTGGAAAATCTTTAATAAATACCAAATATTTGACCAATTTCCGACCGAAATCGTCGGAAATTTGGAAAACTTTTAATAAATAATTATTTTTGTACATTTTATACAATTATGACTTAATATTTGACCCATTTCCGACCGAATTCGGTCGGAAATTTGGAAAAGTTTTAATAAATAATTATTTTTGTACATTATATACAAGTATGACCAAATATTTGACCAATTTCCGACCGAAATCGGTCGGAATAGTTTTTTTTTTTGTCAAAATTTTTTTGTTGACTTTTGCGACCAAATACTCTTATTTCCGACCGATTTCGGTCGGGTTTGTTTCCGACCGATTTCGGTCGAAAAGTCTTAAACGGAAATCACCTGATTTCTAGTAGTGACTGTTGCAGTTCACATTGCAAGTAAACTTTTGCTGTAGAGATGATTTTTTAAAAAGATTTAAAACTGTGAGAACTCTGTTACTTTAAGAAATAGTACATATTTTAAGAGGTTATCAAGAAGTTGGTGTTACATTCATAAAAATGCATTTCCCGAGTTCAAAACAGACTTGGAGTTGTTGATCTCTGTAGCACTTCAAAAGGAAATTATCTAGTCATTAATCTTAGTTATTGTATATCTTAGAATAGTATTTGATTAATATTATGATATGCATATTCTGAAATACAAAAAGAAAGAAATCTGGTAAGATACTTCAAATAAAGTAACACATTGCTATTTTCGTACAATTGTGAATGTGAAGTGAGTTCAGACAATGCTCAACATATAGCAAGAGATATATCGCTACCTATACATACACACACTTATCATTTATAGATGTAGGTTGCTCAATTTCTGGAGTATGTGCCTGCTTCACCAGCAATCTAGAATAATGAACACTTGACGACACCTCAGTCAACTATTTAATTGCATGTGGATCCATTATAAATTTTAAACTATGCATTTAAATTACCAGCAATCAGGAGACATACTATTTTAAAAAAAAAAGATAAATAAGAATATTATAAGATTATCATCTAAGAGGTCAATGATATAGATTAAAATCTCATTTCAAATTTAACACATAATTGAAAAGGTTCGCAAGCTTGACATGAGTGCTCACTGATAAAAAATCTGAAAGAAGAGGATAAAGGAGTTTAGTTATGGGTGCTTACTCAATATTTATCTAAATATTTTTACAAATACCTATACAAATTTACTACATCTTGTTAAAGATAATGGGTGCTTGAGCACCTAAAAATAACATGTAGATCCGCCACTGATTACAGTAGTATTTATCCTAGTAAATACCTTATCCTTTTATATATGTTTGAATTATGCGTACATGTAAAGTAGAGGGAAAAATAAGCCTCAAGGAGAGAACTTTTTGGGCTTTCTAAATGACATTGAGTTTTCCATTATACATCTATGACACATATATCAACAGTAGTAAAACTAATTAGTGGAATCATGCACTCCTTTCCTAAACAAAACACACCAAATTCTTTACAGGCATCTAGGATAAACAAAAGTGACAATATCAAGGTTCAGACAGTCCTCCGTATGAATGTAGATTAACCTAGTTACCTCTTTACAAGCCCTTTTCAGAATATCCATATATAATTGACATCCATGAGCCAAGATCCTCAGAAAGCATCTTATCAAACATCAGCAGAGCGATCTCCATTATCCCTGTTGTTCAATAACCTGAGTTCATTAAAACTTTAACCTTAAAAGCACAGTAATTTAATCTATAATTAGATTCATTAAATAAGCTACAATATTGACACAAGAAATGAATCCAATAGGTAATAATAAATATATTTTTCTTATTATGTAGAAGATATTATTTTTTATCCTCACATAAATCATAATATTATTATGCTTCTTGGATCTTTTTCAAAGACAAGATGATATTGAGGGTGTTAACACAACGAGCAACAACTTAAGTTGGATACATGTCCCTATGTAATTTTTTGACGCTCAATAAAGGTAGAACAACGAAGTAGAAACACACAATGTCATTTATTTGGACAGTCTTAAGCTATCAACTTTCATGGCTACCTTATCCGAGGAAAGCTCAAATCTTCTAATGCATTTGCAACTAAGATAGCACCCTCATCTTTCAATTCAATCTCAGCAAAGTTTGAAATAATAAAGTTAGAGCAGTAAAAGAAAGGGGAGAAGGAACTGGACTGATAATATCTATGAAATCTTAGACATATGCAAATCAGTGATAAACTAGAACATGTATGTATAAAATGGGTAAGAAAAAAGGAAATATAAAAAAAAAAAATCATAAGTACACAAGAAGAAGACACGAACAAAACATGACAAAAGTAGAAATTAAATCAACACCCAATTTCAGTCCCAAAAAAAAATTGAATGAAGCATGTTAGGTTGTCATCTTGGAACCATTTTCTTATAAATGAAATAGCAATGTGTCTGAAATTCGTAAGTACAATCCACTTTTTTATATATAAGTAAGAAATAGCAATTAACGAAAATCATGACAATCGATATGAAAATGAAAATAAACCAAAAAAAAAAAGGTTCTTAAAGTTTTCTCAGGAAGAAAGAAGTTTATTTATTACCTCTCAATGTGAGCCGCTCACAGATCACTATAAAAGTAGTTTCTTTGCATCCTTCACCCGTTTATTCCTCTTGCGCTCCAAAAAATCATATTTGCTATTTAGTTGCTTGGTTACATTGAATTTTTAAAACCCCAATTTCAAATCTTAGGTTAAAATCTAAAATTTTTATTAAAGTAAAAGAAATTACTCACGTGCAACACTTCAAAAATCAAAAAGAAAATAACAGCAAAATGAAGAAGAGGAAAAAACGAGAGAAGAAGAACATAGCATTTTTTGTAGAAGAAGAAGGAGGAATAACAAAATGGCTGCTAGTGAAGTGGAAATTGTAAAATGGAAAATGGAAGTGGAAGATAAAAATACAAAGAGCAACACGTGTCATGAAAATGAGGAGAATGAAATGGTTGATATTGAAAAGTAAAATACAAAAGTGCCCATGACAAACAATTGTAATTACCATTTTATGAGTGTTCGTCCATTTTTAACTCTCACTTCTATATAATGGTAAACAAGAAAAACATATATGATCAGAACAAAAGCTGCCTTAATGCTAAATAATGATTAAAAATATACCGGAGAAAAAAGGTTAGAAACGTACCAGCAAGCATGTGATTGAGAAGGACAAACCCGGACAGAACAATGAAGAGAGTTTTTGTGATTTCAAACCAAAGAAAATAAAGAATTTGTGAAGGAGTAGAAAAATAATAATGGAAAATAGGGGTAGGCATAGTTTGGGCAAACCCGAAACCCAAACCAAAGATCGAATTTTTTGAATTTTTAGTTTGGATTTTCAGATTACAGATTGGATTTTAGATTTAATTTTTAAAATTTTTGAATTTTGGATTGAATATTGGATTTGGTACTTCAGATTTTTAGATATCCGAAAATTCATTTTTTTGGTACTTTATATTTAATATATTATCCATATGCCAATAGTAATAAGTTCAATACCCTACCCATTAGATATTATCTCATATATTCAATATTAATTACTTAGTTATTGTTAGAATACTTTCTATTTGGACATGATTTTACTATTGTTACTTCTTATCGGCCGTATTAATATCTTTGTTGCATTTTCTTGATAATAATTTCATTATTTGAATACTTTATTTGGATGATTGAGGTGGGAATGAGTAACTTTTCAGGTAATTTAACATTAGTAAGTCATTTGGATATTCATTTTTTATAAAAAGAAGAAACATCTCAAGTTATAAGCTAAAAACTGAAAATCCAACCTATCCTAACTGATTAATCCGAAACCGAACTTAAGAAATTCGATCCAAACCGAACTTATTTGGATTGGATTTGAATTGTCATTTTTTCAATTTGAAAATTAAAAAGCCAAACCGAAATTTTTAAATCCAATCCAAACTGCTCGAACGCCCACCTCTAGTGGAATACACATATCGCACAAAAATACAAAAAACTGTCATGTTTCATAAAATGAGTATGATGAAAGTTTGTGAAATCTCTCTCTCTCTCTCTCTCTCTCTCTCTCTCTCTATATATATATATATATATATATATATATATAGGAGTAAAGTTACCATATATAATTAGCATTATGGTTAAACCAAGTGGCAAACTAATAAATGTCAATAGTATATGGTAACACTGTCACAACCTCAAATTCCCTCTATAGGATGTCGTGATGGCATCTTGTCTCGAAGACTAGGTAAGCCTATCAATGCGGACTAAAAATAGAAATCTGAAACTTTAAATAATTGCAACTTTCCAAAACCTGGTAGAAATAAATCACAAACTTCTAAGAATTTATTCTCTATGTCTCTATACATCAGAGTCTAAAGCAAATAAGGAAGACAACATAGTAAGATAGAAGGGGACTCCAGAGTCTGCGGACGCTGGCAGATATACCTCGAAATCTTCTCGTACATCTAGTTTACTGATGCCTGGTCTGATAAGGTGTACCTGGATCTGCACAAAAAGATGTGCAGAAGCGTAGTATGAGTACACCACGGCGGTACCTAGTAAGTGCCAAGCCTAACCTCAGTAGAGTAGTGATTAGGTCAGGTCAGACCCTACTGAAAAATAATAATAGCATGGTAAAATGTTAACAATAAAATAAAATAAATGACAATAGAAATGAATCAAGTAGAGGGTTGCCATTAAAGTAATGGCAATTAATATCTCGTGGAAACAAATAAAATTTCCTTTCAACTTTAAGAAAATCACAACAAATAATCAAAGGCAACTGCGGCCATAAATCAATATCAACAAGAGAACTCCCGAGGTACCACCTCGTAGTTCCAAATCATAAATAAATTCACAATATCTTATTTCCTTATATCACCGCGGGAGCCTTCACAATTTATTTTAAAGAAAATATTTTTTCCGAAATAACATCCCGCGATTTAGCCATCTTTATCACACCGCATGACTTCTAGAAGTTTCCCCTACTAGCCACGCGTATCGAGCCACACTTATCTCACCGCATGCGTTTCAATACCCGACCTTATACCACCGCATGCGTATCAATATCATAATTTGCACCTCAAGTGCTCAAATAATTTAACTTGCCAAAATAATTCAACAACAATATTTTTCACAATAAAGAGCTCACGGATCATGCCAAAATAAATCATCAATAATATTTGTTCACAATAAAAAGCTCACGGATCCATCACAATGAGTACGAAAATCTTACAAAAATATTCATGAATAAATAATTCAGCAAAATAATATTTCAAAATCTTTAATACGTTACTTCAATACCAAATTTAAAATATCAAATACTTCATATTAATAATATTTATTTTAAAGAAAATCAACCTCCAAATAATGCACAGAATAAAAAAAAATAAGTTCCAACTAAACAGGTAAAACAATTAGCAGGAAAAAGGCCAATCAAATTTAAAGTATATAAATCAAATCAATGATAGAGAATATAACAAGATTTAACAATTTAATTAATATGCAACAGTCGTCTACTCAATTTAAAAACATAATCCTTTATATTTAACCCGTGTACACACTCGTCACCTCGTGTACACGACTTTCATCACATTACAATTAATACCAATCCTAGGAAAAATTTCCCCCACACAAGTTAGACAAGTCACTTACCTTGACTTGCTCCAATTTAATCAAGTAATATGCCTTTTCCTCGATTTTCCGACTCCGATCGACTCGAATCTAGTCATAATTAATTCGATACAACAACAAAAATTAAAAGAATCAATTTCATAAGAAAATACTACATTTTTCAATAAAATCCGAAATTAACTCAAAAATTGCTCGTGGGACCCACGTCTCGGAATCCGGAGAAACTTATAAAATCCGACAACCCATTCAATTATGAGTCCAACCATACCAGTTTCACTCAAATCCGACTCCTAATCGACACCGAAATCTCAAAAATTCGTTTCTATGAGATTTCTAAAATTTTCCAAAATATCAATCTCAAAACACTAATTAAATAGTGAAAACAATGATATATTTGTGTATATAGACCAAATCCGAGTTAGAATCACTTACCCCAATGTCTTTTCTTGAAAAGCTATAAAAAATCGCCTCTGCTCAAGCTCTAGTTTGTTAAAAATGGCGAATGAGACGGATGCTCTCTTTTATAAATCTGTCGAGGCAGCCTTCGAAACTGGGTCTCGATCGTGGCTTCGATCATGGCCCTCGAGCCTAGGCCTCAATCACAGGCTCGATTATAGACCTCGGTCATGGCCTCGATTATGGCATCTAGCCTGGTTCTTCGATCATGGCCTCGAGCCTGGGCCTTCGATAATGGCCTCGAGGTTGGGCTTTCGATTATGGCCTCGATCATGGCATCGATCTTGAGTCTCGTGTTTGGCTTCGACCCTGGACGTCGACCCTGGGCTTGATATCTGGGCTCGATCTTGGGCTTGATCACACCCTAGAATATCCAGCAGGAGAGGAAAATTACAGTAGCTTTTTAAGTCCAATTTTTGATCTGTTAACCATCCGAAACTCACCCGAGGCACTCGGGACCTCAACCAAATATACCAACAAGTACTAAAACATCATACGAACTTATTTGAAACCTCAAATCACATAAAACGACGCTAAAATCACGAATCATGCTCCAATTCAAGCTTAATGAAACTTAGAATTTCCAACTTCTACATTCGATGTCGAAACCTATCAAATCAAGTCCGATTGACCTCAAATTTTGCACACAAGTCATAAATGACATAACAGAGCTATAAAAAATTTTGAAATTAGATTCCGACTCCGATATCAAAAACTCAACTCCCCGGTCAAACTTCCAAACCTAAATTCCTGTTTTAGCCATTTTAAGCCTAATTTCACTACGGACTTCCAAATAAAATATCGATCACACTCATAAGTCCAAAATCACCATACGGGGCTGTTGGAACCATCAAAATTCTATTCCGGGGTCATTTGCACATAATTCGACATCCAGTCACTACTTGACTCAAGCTTTTAAAATTTTTAATTTTTTATCAAAATTCTATATCTCGGGCTAGGGACCTCGGAATTTGATTCCGGGTATACACACAAGTCCCAAATCACGATATGGACCTACCGAAACTGTCAAAATACTGATCTGAGTCCGTTTGCTCAAAATATTGACCAAAGTCAACTCAGTTGAGTTTTAAAGCGCTAATTCACATTTTAATCCATTTTTCACACAAAAACTTTTCGGAAAATTTTACGAACTGCGCACGCAAGTCAAGTAATTATAAATAGTGCTTCTCAGGGTCTTAGAACACAGAATTAATTATTAACTTTAAAGATGATATTTTGGGTCATCATATTCTTCACCTCTAAAATAAACGTTTGTCATCGAACGGAGTTATAAAAAGTACTTGAGCTGGTGAATAAGTGTGGATAACAGCTACGCATATCATGCTCGGTTTCCCAAGTCGCCTCCTCGACCGAATGACCCCTCCATTGAACCTTCATGGAAGCAATGTTCTTTGACCTCAACTTTCGAACCTGCCTATCTAAAATAACCATTGATTCCTCAACATAAGATAGATCATTGTCCAACTGAACCGAACTGAAGTCTAACACATGAGACAGATCGTCGTGATATTTTCGAAGCATAGAAGCATGGAATACCGGATGAACTGCAGAGAGACTAGGTGGTAGTGCAAGTCTGTAAGCCACCTCTCCAACTCTCTCAAGAATCTCAAAAGGTTCAATATACCTAGGGCTCAACTTACCCTGCTTCCCGAACCTCATCACGCCCTTCATAGGCGAAACCCAGAGCAATACCTGCTCACCAATCATGAATGCAACATCACGAACCTTACGATCTGCATAACTCTTCTGTCTAGATTGGGCTGTATGAAGTCGATCCTGAATCAATTTAACCTTTTCCAAGGTGATACACTGGGCCGAACAAAACCCTTATCAAGCAGCTCCTGTAACTGCTCCTTTAATTCCTTCAATTCTACTGAGGCCATATGATATGGTGGAATAGAAATGGGCTGAGTGCCCGGTAACAAATCAATGCCAAAATCAATATCCCTGCCGGGTGGCATACCCGGAAGATCCGCTGGAAATACATTGGGAAAATCCCTTACTATAGGAACTGACTCCATGGTAAGAGTATCAACACTAACATCTCTCACATAGGCTAGATACGCATCACACCCCTCATCAACCATTCATCGAGCTTTAAGAAATAAAACAACTCTGCTAGGAACATGATCCGAGGTACCTTTCTACTCTAGCCGTGGTAGACCTGGCATAGCCAACATCACCGTCTTGGCGTAACAATCATGAATGGCATGATAGGGCGACAACTAGTCCATGCCCAAAATAATATCAAAATCCACCATACTGAGCAATAATAAATCAGCTCTGGTCTCAAAACCACTGATAACAATTAAACATGATCGATACACATAGTCAACAATAATAGATTCACCCACGGGTGTAGATACATAAACAAAAGAACTCAAGGAATCACGTGATACGCCCAAATACGGGATAAAATAAGATGACACATAAGAATAAGTGGAGCCTGGATCAAATAAGACTGATGCATCTCTATGACAGACCAGAATAATACTTGTGATAACAGAATCGGATGCAACGACCTCTGTCCTAGCAGGAAAGGTATAATATCTGGCCTGGCCTCCCCCTCTAGGGCGACATCTACATGTCCGACCTTCACCTCTAGATGGTTGTGTAGGTGGAGTGGCAACTGGTGCAGTAATCAAGGCCTGAGAAGCCTGAGGGCCATGTGGAATAGGTGGGGCCTAAAAAATCTGTGGAGGTGCATCCCTCCTAAATCTGGGGCAATCTCTCATAATATGACGAGTGTCACCATACTCAAAACAAGCCCTCAGAGGACGTGGCTGCTGGGACTGGCTCAAGCCTGATCGACTAGACTGCCCGCTGAAAGCACCCCGTACAGGAGATACAATAGACACTGGCGGTGTATAATATGGAACTTGAGGTCTGGGAGTAGCCGGAATACCACTTGTTGGTATGTGATATCCATCTCTATCTCTCGGGCCATATTGTATCTGATACTAGGGTGGAGACCCTCAATAAATCTGCGAACCCGCTCTCGAACAATAGCAACTAAGGCTGGTGCATGCCTAGACAAATCACTGAATCAGACCGCATACTCTGACACGGTCATAGAACCCTGGCGCAGCTGCTCAAGCTCTGCACGCCATGCATCTCTAAGACTCTGAGGAACATACTCCTTTAAGAACATATCTGAAAATTGAGTCCAAGTGAGTGAAGATGCCTCAGCGGGACTATCCAACTCATATGCCTGCCACCACTGGTAGGCTACTCCTCTAAACTGGAATGTCATGAAAGAAACCCCATTTGAATCCATAATACCCATAGTACGAAGGATACAGTGACATTCCTCTAAAAAACCATGAGCATCCTCTGAAGCTAAGCCGTTGAAAGTGGGAGGGTGGTACTTCTTGTACCTCTCGAGCTTGATTTGCTCCCCCTCTGAAATTGCTGTCTTAAACTCAGGCCGAATTGGAACAACTGGCTACACTGGTATAACCTTTGGGGCATGGTCAATTTGGGCCCGTGGTTCTGGAGTACGGGCGGCGGGAGTCTGTGCTCCTCCCTCGTCCTGAGATGTGGCAGGAGCAAGTGGAATTAACCATGCCTGAGCTAGAGTGCCAAACATGCTCAAAAACTGGGCAAGAGTGTCCTGAAGTGCAGGAGTAGTAACAGGCATCTCTGGTGCGTGCTCTCTAACTGAAGCTACTGGTGGCTCTAGTGCAGCATCTCGTGCAGGTGCTCTGGCTGCACCACGTGGTCTTCCTCAGCCTCTGGCTCGGACTCTGTCCCGACCCCGACCTCTTGCGGCTCCAACAGGGGGCGCGAGTGTCTGATCATCGGATCCAGTTGTGCGTGTCCTCACCATCTGTAAAAGAATAGAATGACAATGGTTTAAAAGTTTGAAGTCAACAAATACGCACGATAAGGAATCAAAGAAGTGAATATTTCCTAACAGATCCATAGCCTCTCGAAGATAAGTACATACGTCTCTGTACCGATCCGCAAGACTCTACTAAACCTGCTTGTGACTCATAACACCTATGAACTTAAAGCTCTGATACCAACTTGTCACGACCCCAAATTTCCTCTGTAGGATGTCGTGATGGCACCTAGTCTCTAAGACCTTTAAATAATTGCAACTCCCCAAAACCTGGTAGAAATAAGTCACAAGCTTCTAAGAATTTACTCTTTATGTCTCTATACATCAGAGTCTAAAGCAAATAAGGAAGACAACATAGTAAGATAGAAGGTGACTCCGGAGTCTGCGGACGCTGGCAGATATACCTCGAAGTCTCCTCGTACAGCAAGTTTACTGATGTCTGGTCTGATAAGGTGTACCTGGATCTGCACAAAAAGATGTGCAGAATCATAGTATGAGTACATCACAACGGTACCCAGTAAGTGCCAAGCCTAACCTCGGTAGAGTAGTGACGAGGTCAGGTCAGGTCCTACTGGAAAATAATAATAGCATGGTAAAATGTTAACATGAAAATGAATCAAGTAGCAGTTCACCATTTAATTACACAAAATAATGGCAATAAATCAATATCAACAAGGAAACTCCCGAGGTACCGCCTCGTAGTTCCAAATCATAAATAAATTCACAATATCTCATTTCCTTATCTCACCGCGGGAGCCTTCATAATTTACTTTAAAGAAAATATTTTTTTCGAAATAGCATCCCGCGTTTTAGCCATCCTTATCACACCGCATGACTTCTAGTAGTTCCCCCTACTAGCCACGCGTATCAAGCCACCCTTATCTTTTCGCATGCGTTTCAATACCCAGACCTTATACCACCGCATGTGTATCAATATCATAATATATCACAATTTGCACCTCAAGTGCTTAAATAATTTAACTTGCCAAAATAATTCAACAACAATATTTTTCACAATAAAGAGCTCACGGCTCATGCCAAAATAAATCATCAATAATATTTTTCCACAATAAAGAGCTCACGGTTCCATCACAATGAGTACGAAAATCTTTAATATGTTGCTTCAATACCAAATTTAAAATTTCAAATACTTCATATTAATAATATTTATTTTAAAAAAAATCAACCTTCAAATAATGCACAGAATAAAAGAAACCAAGTTCCAACTAAACAGGTAAAACAATTAGCAGGAAAAAGGCCAAACAAATTTAAAGTATATAAATCAAATCAATGATGGAGAATATAACAAGATTTAATAATTTAATTAATATGCAACAATGATATACAAAATTTAAAAATATAATCCTTCACATTTAACCCGTGTACACACTCGTCACCTTGTGTACACGACTTTCATCACATTACAACTAATACCAATCCTAGGGAAAATTTCCCCCACACAAGGTTAGACAAGTCACTTATTTCGACTTGCTCCAATTTAATCAAGTAATATGCCTTTTCCTCGATTTTTGACTCCGATCGACTCGATTCTAGTCATAATTAATTCGATATAGTCAACAAAATTAAAAGAATCAATTTCATAAGAAAATACTATATTTTTCAATAAAATTCGAAATTAACTCAAAAATTGTCTGTGGGGCCCACGTCCCGAAATCGGACGAAACTTATAAAATCCGACAACCCATTCAATTACGAGTCCAACCATACAAGTTTCACTCAAATCCGACTCCTAATCGACACCGAAATCTCAAAAATTCGTTTCTATGAAATTTCTAATTTTTTTCCAAAATTTCAATCTCAAAACACTAATTAAATGGTGAAAACAATGATATATTTGTGTATATAGACCAAATCCGAGTTAGAATCACTTATCTCAATGTCTTCCCTTGAAAATCTATCAAAAATCGCCTCTTCTCAAGCTCTAGTTTGTTAAAAATGACGAATGAGACGAATGACCTCTTTTATAAATCTGCCTAGGCAGCCTTTGGAACTGGGCCTCGATCATGGCTTAGATCATGGCCCTCGAGCCTAGGCCTCGATCGCAGGCTCGAGCCTGGACCTCGATCATGGCCTCGATTATGGCATCGATCCTGGTCCTTCGATCATGGCCTCGAGCATGAACCTTCGATCATGACCTCGATCATGGCATCGAGGCTGGGCCTTCGATCATGGCATCGAGGCTGGGCCTTCTATCATGACCTCGATCCTGAGCCTCGTCTCTGGCTTCGACCCTGGGCTCGATATCTTGGTTCGATCACAGCCCAGAATATCCAGCAGAAGCGAAAAATTGCAGCAGCTTTTTAAGTCCAATATATGATCAGTTAACCATCCGAAACTCACCCAAGGCACTCAGGATCTCAACCAAATATACCAACAAGTCCTAAAACATCAAACAAACCTATTTGAAACCTCAAATCACATAAAACGACGCTAAAATCACGAATCATGCTCCAATTCAAGCTTAATGAAACTTAGAATTTCCAACTTCTACATTCGATATCGAAACCTATCAAATCAAGTCCGATTGACCTCAAATTTTGCACTCAAGTCATAAATGATATAACGGAGCTATGAAAATTTTTGGAACTGGATTCCAACTCCGATATCAAAAAGTCAACTTCCCGGTCAAACTTCCAAACTTAAATTCATGTTTTAGCCATTTCAAGCCTAATTTCACTACGTACTTCCAAATAAAATTTCGATCACGCTCCTAAGTCCAAAATCACCATACGAAGTTGTTGGAATCATCAAAATTCTATTCCGGGGTTATTTGCACATAATTCGACATCCGGTCACTATTTGACTTAAGCTTTTAAAACCTTTAATTTTTCATCAAAATTTCATATCTCGGGTTAGGGACCTCTAAATTTGATTCCGGGCATATGCCCAAGTCCCAAATCATGATACAGACCTACCGAAACTTTCAAAATACTGATCCGAGTCCGTTTGCTCAAAATATTGACCAAAGTCAATTCAGTTGAGTTTTAAAGTTCTAATTCACATTTTAATCCATTTTTCACATAAAAACTTTTCGGAAAATTTTACGGATTGCGCACGCAAATAGAGTAATGATAAATAGTGCTTTTTGAGGTCTTAGAACACATAATTAATTATTAACTTTAAAGATAATATTTTAGGTCATCACAGTAACTTTATCCTATATATATATATATATATATATATATATATATTTGAATTAAAAGATAATTTTTAATTTATAGATTAAGTCTTAAAATTCGAATTTAAATTAAAAATAAAAATTTATCTTTTTTTATCATGTTATCATACTTAATTCGGTTAATGATCATATGCAATCATGTTAGGAACTTTTGTTATCTTTTCTATTTATTTAAATACTACTTCGCCTCTGGCAAAAAAAAAAACTACTCCATATAACTATAAAACTCTTTCACATTTAAAATCCTATAATTATAGTTCTTTAAAATACTGTAGCTATATTTGAATAAACCGAATTTCTTTTAAAATAAATATAATATATAGGGTACACGTCTATGTTTATCCAAAATAACAAAAAAGAGTTTAAAAATCGAATAAAGGATTACTTACATATATAATGAAGTAAACATACATGCTAGAGAAAGAAACATCACCAAAATCAGTCAATATTAAAAAAAAGTTGTTTTTGTGTTTTCTTTTTCAAGAATATTTGTTTGAAGAGTCAATTTGTATAAATGGACATCAAACAAATAACAAAATTTTGGCTATACAATTGCTATTATTAATTTCAATTTAGCACATTCTAGGAATTGAAGGGTATAAGCTGAAACCCCTTCATTTAGCCGCAGTCAAGCTAATATTGCAAGGGTATAATATTCTTTTCGTTGAAGAGTATTAGTTTTGAATTATTAGATTATGTGAAAGATTTTTTTCTCTCAAACTCAACAAGAGATATATTGGTTTCTAATTGATAGTTTCTATAGCGATTTTCAAGTATAACAAAGAGTATATTCTTAAAAACAATTGGTATGGCGTGAATTATTATTTTTTAAATGTAAACAAATTATTTCCAAAAAACTCTTTACTTTTTTCTACTTCAAAGATAATAAAAAGATAAGATATTTTTTAACATTAGTAGAGAGTTTTTAAAATTATTATAATAGAAGTCATATCATGGATAAACTCAAAAAACCAAAATCTTATGGAATATTTACATAAATAGCCGGCCAGATTTCTTGTTTACTTTTTATAGCTAATATAAATAGATGATATACCGACAACACACGATTATACACTTATTATATATGAATTATATATAAATTACACATCCTTCTATTTTTTAATTTAAGTGGTCAAGTGAGCACCTATTTAGGCTGATTAGCTAAAGCCAAAAGAAAAATATGAAAGAATTTCAACCAAAGACTAAAAATATAAATAAAGTTCTTATGTAGACAACTTCTATTAAAACTCGTCCTTTTATAGTGAAATCAATTATCTTTTTGTAACAAAAGAAGAATGACATAAAAAATAAGATTAAAAATAAATAAATATTGAAATTCTTTTTATGAAATAAATCAATTATCGTCCTTTTGTTGAATATAAAAAAATTGGAGGCTAATCTCATTGATTTCAAATATTGTTTTCAACTCAAATACATAGATTATAAGATACAGATATGTTAGAATATTTTTTTATTTACATTATGTGTCGTTTTTAAGAAATCATTATTACCAACAAACTTATATGATATTCGAATTTGAATTTAAATGCAATTTGAGTAGTTTGCATTGAGGTTAAGCCAAATATGGTGTCGAAAAATAAACTACTTCGCAATTTTAAGACAATAGATGCAATGTTATATAATAACAATCAACTAATTTAACATTTAATAATTCAAAGAATAGTTGTTTTGTATATATAGGGTATTAAAAATTCAAAAACTGTGGCTAGAGATATCGATAAATTTAAAATGGAGTCATACTGAAATAAAGTTTTTTCGGCTAAAGAATCATTTAAATTTCTAGATAGCTGATTAAAGTGAATTTTAAATTAAGGATAATATCTTCACTTGCATCATTATAAAGATAATCATTATTGAAATATATATAAAATTTTAGAAATTGGAATTTCAAAATAAAAATATTTTTTGAAAGATAATATCATACCAAATATGAGTTCAAGTCGTAGTAAAAGAATCACGTCGTAACCAAAGAATAGTTTATATTGTGTAGACCTTTGTACTTTGCCATAAATATGAGTTATTATTTCGCTTTGTGACTATTTTTAGGTTCCATGACACCAATGAGAATAGTGCAAAAATAAAATTATCACTACAAGATTTAAGAAAATGTTAGTATTTTTTCATATAGTGTTTCTTAATTAATATCTAACGATTATCTATAATTATTTAAAAGGCTTATCTGAAATAAAAGAATCGAAGAGTTTGTTAAGAAATTGGTCAGCTCAACAGTGTTGAGTAAGCATAACAAAAGAAGAAATTTTCCTTGGCAGAGATAATTCTCCACCAGTGTTCGTGGCAAGCCTATGAAGAGGGCAGACCAGCCAATGCAACACCGCCCACTTGGCTTAGTTCTCAGAAACGCCTTTTGTAAGAGTTTGTTTTCTGGACTCTCCGTAATGCGTGGTGCATAGGGTTTGAACGGTTGCGTCATGTCACCATTGACGATGTCAAAATATGCCATCAAGTTCAATAAGTTAGCACATCATACTCCTACTTTGCTTCCTACACCCAGAGGGCGAGTCCATAAACTCATTAAAGAACTCAATTATGATCATAAAATTTTGTACGACTTGGGAGCTACAAGCTGATACTTCATTGGTGCTAGTTGTACAAATTACCAAGATATTAGAATGTGTTTGTGGTGAAGAAAAAAGGAAACGAATGAGACCAAGACGTCTCAAGGTTCTGGGGGATTCAATGGATTCTACTTTGCAAGTATAAATCATTATGGAGGGGGCTCGGGTAGTCGAGCAGCCCAGTCCGCACATCAGATTACTCGGGGTGCTCCAGTAAGTTCTTTTAATGCACCACCGACATGAGTTCCAACAATGGTTATTCCAGTTATCTGCACATACTCAATATGAGCAGCCTAACCCGCAAAAGGGTTGTTATGAATACAGTGATACTAGGCACATCATGAGAAAAATTATCAAAAACTTGGGAGAGACTTATTTCATCAAAGCACTCAGGCTACGTGTCCCATTGCAGTTACTACACCACCCACACAACCAGTTAGGGGTAAAGGACAGACGAGTAAAAAACGTCCTAGAGGTGGAGACCCAGCCGTTGATATATTTATTTTACGGTATGGCGGAGGTCGCTACATCAGATGGTGTCGTTACAGGTACGACCTCGATTTAATATAAAGGAATAATTTTCTTAAGTTGATTCGGTTCTCAATATCGAAACGAGTCTTCCTATTATGCTCCACTTATGAGTGAGCTTCATAATTCTATAATTTACTCATGTGTTTACCCCTGTTGGGAGATTTTATGGAGATAACTACGCTTATCATTTCGTGTTGGTCACTAATAAGAGCTGCGAGGCTAAATGTGGCTTTCTGTTACTCATTTCGGTAATTTTTTTTGTAAATTCCGAATAATTAATTGCAAATTATGAATTATATGCCCTATCGGTGTGAGGTACATTATGTGTTGTGATTTGGTGTAACTGAAATTATTTAAAAGGAGAAAATAGAAATTTTCAATTGGCACGATGTGCATATTACTTGGGATTCAGAACTGAGGACGAGATCCTCACATTTTTATATAAATTGATATGTTTAAACCGGGCTACGAGCTGTGGTGGAAGTTATATAAGGACGAGATCTTTGTGAGAAAAATTCTTGTGTTTAAGTTCTCCCTTGTGAAATTAAATTTGTATTATAGTACTAATAGGGAGTCATGCCTGTTAGGCTTATTTGAAAATTCTTATATAAAATTCTCTATGCATAGTTGTCAAATTCGTGTTGTAATTATTAATTTTTAACCTACGAGGTAGGTGCCGGCCTAGGTGGCGTTAAATGTGACTCGTTAATTCGGATAAATAATTATGAAGTCTTCATGCCTCGCATCTAGTTATCAGTATTGTGAAGGTTTGCAGCGAGATTTTTGTTAACATGAGGTTAAATGACGATTCTGTAATTGATTATGAACAACTATTAAGACCAAATTGATCCAAGAGGGTGCCCCATTTACAGGGTCAGACGAGTGTGAGTTAAGCTTTCAGAAGCTCAAGATCACTTTGACTCCGACACAAGCGTTGGTATTACTTACATGTTCAAGGTCTTATACTGTGTATTATGACGCGTCGCGTATTGGTCTCGGCGCGATGTTGATGCAAGATGGTAGGGTGATTGCCTACGCGTCTAGACAGTTAAAGGTACATCAAAAAAAAAAATCGGTCCACGACCTTGAGTTAGTAGCTATTGTTCGTGCCTTGAAGAATTTGGCTCTATTATTTGTACGGTGTTCATTGTGAGGTCTACACCGATCACCGAAATTTACAATATCTGTTTAAACAGAAGGATCTTAATTTGCGGCAGCGTAGATGGTTGGAGTTACTTAAAGATTATTATATCACCATTCTCTATCATCTTGGGAAGGCCAATGTAGTGGACGATACCTTGAGTCATAAGGCGGAGAGTTTGGGCAGCTTAGCATATTTACCGGTAGCAGAGATGCCTCTAGCCTTGGATGTTCAGGCCTTGGCCAACCAGTTTGTTAGACTAGATGTTTTCGAGTCGAGCCGAGCTTTGCTTGTGTGGTTTCTCAGTCTTCTCTTTATGACCGTATCATGGAACGTCAGTATGATGACCCCCATCTGTTTGTCTTTAAGGACACAATTCAACACGACGATGCCAAGGAAGTCACAATTGGAGATGAAGATGTATTACATATGCAAGGCAGGCTATGTGTGTCTAATATAGATGGTTTTCGTGAATTGATTCTCCAGGAGGCTCATAGTTTGCGGTACTCCATACATTCAGGTGCTGCGAAGATGTAGCAGGACTTGAGGCAACATTATTGGTGGAGGAAGATGAAGAAAGATATAGTGGAGTATGTAGCTCGGTGTCTAAATTGTCAACAAGTGAAATATGAGCATCAACGACCTAGTGGATTGCTTCAGAAGTTAGTGATTCCAGAATGGAAATGGGAGAGGATCACTATGGATTTCATTGTTGGGCTCTCACGGACTCAGAGAAAGTTCAATGCAGCTTGGGTGATTGTGGATATATTGACCAAGTCAGCTCATTGCAATCATATGATGACTACCTACTCTTCTGAGCAGTTGGCTCGAATCTCTATTCGCGAGATTGTCAGATTTCACGGCATACCCGTATCTATCATCTCTGACCGGGGTACGCAGTTTACATCACGGTTCTGGAGGGTAGTACAATGTGAGTTGGGTACTCGGGTAGAGTTGAGTACAATATTTCACCCTCAGACAGACGGGCAGTCCGAACGCACTATTCCGATAGTCGAGGATATGCTCCGTGCGTGTGTGATAGATTTTGGGGGTTCGTGATTCAGGATTGACTTCGTACAGCCCAATCTAGACAGAAGAGTTATGCGAATCGGAAGGTTCGTGATATTGCATTCATGGTTGGTGAGCGGGTATTGCTCCGGGTTTCGCCTATGAAGGGTGTGATGAGGTTCGGGAAGAAGGGCAATTTGAGCCCTATGTTATTTGGGCCTTTTGAGATTCTTGAGAGAGTTGGAGAGGTGGCTTACAAACTTGCACTACCACCTAGTCTCTTTGCCGGTCATCCGGTATTCCATGTTTCCATGCTTCGGAAATATCACGGCGATCCGTCTCATGTGCTAGACTTCAGTTCGATTCAGTTGGACAAGAATCTATCTTATGTTGAGGAACCAATGGCTATTTTGGATAGGCATGTTCGAAAGCTGAGGTCAAAGAACATTGCTTCCGTGAAGGTTCAGTGGAGTGGTCATCCGAGCATGATATGCGCAGCTGTTATCCACACTTATTCACCAACTTAAGTACTTTTTCTAACTCCGTTCGAGGACGAACGTTTGTTTTAGAGGTGGAGAATGTGATGACCCAAAATATCATATTTAAATTTAATGATTAATTATGTAATCTAAGCACTATTTACCATTACTCGACTTGCGTGTGCAGTCCGTAAAAAAAATTTCGGAAAGTTTTCAGGTGAAAAATGAATTAAAATGTGAATTAGAGCTTTAAAACTCAACTAAGTTGACTTTGGTCAACATTTTGAGCAAACAGACTCGGATCAGTATTTTGACAGTTTTGGTAGGTCTATATCGTGATTTGGGACTTAGGCGTATGCCCGGAATCAAATTCTGAGGTCCCTAGCCCGAGATATGGAATTTTGATGAAAAATTAAAAGTTTAAGTTCAAATAGTGATCAGATGTCAAATTATGTACAAACGTCCCCGGAATAGAATTTTGATGATTTCAACAGATCCGTATGGTGATTTTGGACTTAGGAGCGTGATCGGAATTTTATTTGGAAGTCCGTAGTGGAATTAGGCTTGAAATGCCGAGAGTTGAATCTTTGGGAAGTTTGATTGAGGGGTTGACTTTTTGATATCGGGGTCGAAATCCGATTCTAAAACTTTTCATAGCTCAGTTATGTCATTTATGACTTGTGTGCAAAAGTTGAAGTCATTTCGAATTGATTTGATGTGTTTCGACACAAGATATAGAATTTGAATGTTCAAAGTTCATTGATTTTGATTTGAGGTGCGATTCATCGTTTTGATATTATTTGATGTAGTTTGAAGCCTCGACTAAGTTCGTATGATATTTTTGGACATGTTGGAATAATTGGTTAAGGTCCCGAGGGTCTCGGGTGGATTTCGGAAGGTAAACGGAATGGATTTCGGACAAAGAGTGCTGGAAATTTCTTTTGCAGAAATGTTGTGCGTGGAGCCAACTTTGAAAGCTTATATCTCGCAATTCATAAATAATTAGAACATTTTCAAAACATGAAAGTTGTAGTCGTTTTATTATAGTTTCCATAAAGTTAAACCATTCATTATTTGGACATTTGTACAGAAAGTTATGACGGATTGAATAAAGGCTGGTAGAGCAGTTTCGCCAGAAATTTCTGATGCGTGGAGCCGACTTTGGAAGCTTATATCTCGAAATTCATAAGGAATCAGAACGTTTGCGAAACATGAAAGTTATAGTCATTGGATTATAGATTCCATAAAGTTAAACCATTTATCATTTGGACATTTGTACATGAAGTTATTGTCAATTGAAGGAAGGTTGGTAGAGTAGTTTCTAGTGGACTTTTAGTGACGAAAAATGGACTTTTAGTGACGGATTAGCAGAAACTTAAGGACCAAAAATGGTCATTTCATTCATTTCGTTTTGGATTTTTGGAGCACGGTTCTTGGGCGATTTTTGGACGATTTTCACGGGAAAACATTGGGGTAAGTGTTCCTTATCCTATATTAATTATATTTCATGATTCCATACTCATTTACATCATGAATCAGTGAATTTATGGAAGAAAAATCATGATTTTTGCAAAATCTTCCAAAAACAAAAATTTAAGATTTGGAGGTCGAGTTGTTATCGGATTTTGGTAAAATTGGTATTGGTGGACTCGTAATTAAATGGGTTATCGGATTTTATAAGTTTTGCCGGATTCCGAGATGTGGGCCCCATGAACAAATTTTGAGCTAATTTTGGATTTTAATGAAAATATAATATTTTATTATGAAATTGATTACTATAATTTTTGTTGAATGTATCGAATTAATTATGACTAGATACGAGTTGATCGGAGTCGAAACATCGAGGAAAAAGCATAATACTTGGTTAAATTGGAGCAAGTCGAGGTAAGTGACTTGTCTAACCTGTGGGAGAAATTTCCCATAGGATTGGTATTGATGTGATAATTGAAATGTGTTAAAAGTCATGTGCACGAGGTGACGCGTGTGTACACGGGCTAAATTGCGAAAGATTATATTATTAAATTGTGTAGATCACTGTTGCGCATTTATTAAATTATTTTATCTTGTTTTATTCTTCATCATTATTCTGAGATATATACTTCAAATTTGTTTGATCTTTTCTTAATAATTGTTTTACCTGTTTAGTTGAAACTTGATTTCTTTTATTCTGTGCATTATTTGAAGGTTGATTTTCTTTAAATTAAATATTATTAATATGAAGTATTTGACATTTTTAAACTTGATATTGAAGCAACGTAGTAAAGACTTTGAAATATTATTTTCCTAAATTATTTACTCCTGAATATTTTTGTACTTATTGTGAGGGAGCCGTGAGCTCTTTATTGTGGAAAAATATTATTGACGAATTATTTTGACATGAGCCGTGAGCTCTTTATTGTGGCAAACTATTATTGATGATTTATTTTGGCATGAGTCGTGAGCTCTTTATTGTCAAAAAATATTGTTGTTGAATTATTTTGGCAAGTTAAATTATTTGAGCACTTGAGGTGCAAATTGTGATATATTGTGATATTGATACGCATGCGGTGGTATAAGGTCTGGGTGTTGAAACGCATGTGGTGAGATAAGGGTGGCTTGATACGCGTGGCTAGTAGGGGTGACTACTAGAAGTCATGCGGTATGATAAGGGTGGCTAAAACGCGGGATGCTATTTCGGGAAAAAATATTTTTTTTTTTAAAATAAATTGTGAAGGCTCCTGTGGTGATATAAGGAAATGAGATATTGTGAAATTATTTATAACTTGGGACTACGAGGCGGTACCTCGGTAGTGCCCTTGTTGATATTGATTTATGGCCATAGTTGCTTTCGATTAATTGTTGTGATTTTCATAAAGTTGAAGGAAATTCTGTTTTGATTCCACAAGATATTATTTGCAATTATTTGGTATCATTAAACGTGACATACTATTTGATTCATTTCCAATATCATTTTATTTTACTACATTGATAAACATTTTACCATGCCATTATTATATTCCAGTAGGGCCTCACCTGACCTCGTCACTACTCTACCGAGGTTAGGCTTGACACTTACTGGGTACCGCTGTGGTGTACTCATACTATGCTTCTGCACATCTTTTTGTGCAGATCCGAGTACATTTTACCAGCCTAGACGTCAGCGAGTTACCTGCGCACGGAGACTTCGAGGTATATCTGCCAGCGTCCGCAGACTCCGGAGTCCCCTTCTATCATTTTATGTTGCTTCCTTATATTTTATTTAGACCTTGACATATAGAGACATTGAGAATAAATTCTTAGAAGCTTGTGACTTATTTCTACCGGGTTTTGGGAGTTGAAATTGTTTGAATTGTAGTTTATTTATTTCAGATATTTATTATTATTCCGCATTGATAGGCTTACCTAGTCTTAGAGACTAGGTGCCATCACGATATCATACGGAGGGAATTTGGGGTCGTGACAAGTTGGTATCAGAACACTAGGTTCATAGGTGTTATAAGTCACAAGCAGGTTTAGTAGAGTCTTCTCTTTTTTCTTTCCCTCATTCCATGGCCGAACCTCTCCTCCTCCACCATTTCTGCACCATTTCATATATATATAAACATACCCACAAGTCCACAACATACCCCAAAACACTACTAAACTTCACTCACTGCCACCTTAATCATCAGACATATCTCAAAGGCAAAAATATTTTGAAAAATGAAAAGTGATGCTGAAAACTACATATTATTAGTTTTTTTTAATATTAACTTTAATTCTTATTATTAGGCACATGTCAAATACTAATTGGTTCTTAAAATAGTCTCAGAATGTGTATTACACGCGATGTAGGCTGATTAGGCAGGGTATTTACTTGATACACTTTATAGCCACTTAAAGTGTTTAACTAAAAATAGGCTATGTTGAGATCTTTAGTTGGTCGTTGGGGACAACTTAAATGAGTCGTTTATGTATTTCGCCTTTTGACTTTGGACGTTGGGATGGATTCTCTACTACTATCGAAACTAAATTCATCCGATGTTTTCAGCAGCAAGCAACCAAAATAAAAATTAATTGGCAAAAACATTTTTTTTTATTGTTGCCTGAAATATTTTTGTTATTGGTAAAATACATAATTTTGTCAACACCTTATGTAGTTGTGAGCTAATATTTAGTCAATTGTTTTTCCTGCATGTGAAAATAGCCAAACTTGGAAAGCTTCACCGAAGTAGGACCATATCATCAGATTAATGTGTGCTCCCATTACTCTTTCTAGAAAAAAATATTTTTGTCAGCATCACATTCAGCATATTGGTGAGTATACTTTTTGGTTCCAGTAAAAGGGGGAGGAAGTTTATATAAACATATTAAGTTCGGTATACCATAATAACCACATCATCTTGTCTATTCTTAGCTATCATTTGGCCATAGATTAATTCTCAAATTTGTTTTGAAAAATCTGATTTGGGTGAAGTTTGATTTGAAGATGAAAATGTGTTTGGACAAAAGTTTTCAAAACATGTGTTACTTTTTTTTTTTGAAAAAAATGAAACATAACTTATACCCACAAGTTCTAAAAACTATCACAAATACCCAACAATACCTTCATCAATAACATTCATTATCATTATCACAAACTATAGTCCTGAACATAAATAAATTTGGTACAAAATTATCATTTTTATAATGAACTACATAATACACTATCAGATGACCGAGAAGACGAAGTAACATTGTTACAAAAGAATAAATGATGGGCTCTTTTATAAAATACAAAAAATTGGGGCCATTTTTAAATTTTTTAAAAAATATAGTAGTAAAATTTTGGGTCAGCTGGTTTTGGGATTTAGGAATTTGCCAAAACAAGAATAAAATTTATAGACAAACATGTATTTGCCAAAAAATATTTGGCAAAATCTATGGTCAAACGGGTCCTTAGTCTTTAATCTTGTATGTATTGATTTTCCTCTGAGCAACATGTGTGTAGAAGCATTCTTGATAATACTGCAACTTTGAGATTGAGATTAAAAAAAATGCGTGAGTATATTATAGACAATATTTGATGAGGAAAGAGTTTTGTCTTTGAAGCATATAGTTTCAATGAATATAATCTTTCATTAGCTTTTACTCTTTTTTTATGCATGTATTCTCAATATTCAGAGAAAAACTGGTGGACTTGTGATTTCAAAATCCGACACTTGTAAGACATGAAATGGAGCAAAAATTGTAACAGATACCAAAATATAGCAACGTGGGAAACCTATATATGTAATAACTCAAAAATATTTTACACTTATTAATTGTGATATTAGATAATTAAATTTGTTTGCAGCTATTTGGCCAAGTATTAAATTAGTGGAAGGGAGTATTATATATAAGGTATTGTAGTATAATAAGGAAGTAGCTAGTGGGTCTATGGCATATTATAACAATGATTTCTTAGTTTATGAACATAAATAGATAGAAGAGATCAGGGGATTGACGGCGCAATATTAGAGCATCAGGCCGGGTGAAAGGTTTCTTACAATTCCAGATTTCCAGGTATATATGGAAATTAAATATTAGCAAGCACTTTGAATTTAACTTGTCTAGTTTAATAATGATGATGGAAAATTATTATATAATGAATTAATGATTATAAGCAAAGTAATGATAATATATAATAATTATGGACATGATAATATTTCCGGTACTCGTTGTGTGTTTGTATTTTTTAATACTTATTCCAGAGGTACTCAGAGTGGCGGGTCGAAGATCTTACTGGGTTATATTTATGTATAACTCACTCCTTACCTGCATGTCTATGCATATACTATTGGTGAAACGAAGCTAGTAGCTGACGAGTTCGCTAGAGTTGATTCAGTTACTGAGGTGAGCCGCGACATTGTTTGTGGAGGCTGCCGAAAGGATCTTTATCATTTATTCGTATGATGTCTTTTGTAATTCTCCTAAATGCTCCATAATCTAGTGCGGCCGAAAGAATCTTTATCATTTATTCGTATGATGTCTTTTGTAATTCTCCTAGATGCTCCATAATCTAGTGTGGAATTTGAGCTAGAGTTCAATTTAATATTTTGAGATATTAATTGTTGGTAATTAATTATCAGATTATTTGGTTACTCATTTAATTAATCAAATGCTGCAAAGTAATGGCTAAGGTATGAAAGTATGGTTCGCCTGGCGGATGGTGTTAGCTGGGTGCCAGTCACGTCTAGGGATAGTCTGGCACGTCTAGGGATAGTCTGGGACGTGACACTGTAGCAAGAAACAAACATCCAATTTCAAGAGAAAAAGAAAAATGATTGTTTCTCAGGCTGATAGATGCAACGCATCATTGCAGGAATCTTAACACCAATACATATACGTCAGAAGCTAGAGAATTGACTAGCAACACAAAAAGGAGAACACACGAAACCAAAAATACTGAATAAAGACCAACAACTAATGTATGCATAACCATTGTCCATATTGTTTTTTCTTTCTCTAATGCCAATGAAAGATGAAGTTGAGGTATGAATGAGAAGCAAAAGGGGATATAAACAACTTTATGATAATTAAGGGAAAGAAAATAAGATGAAACAAATAATTTTATAAGTGTGAAAGAGGAAACTAATTTCATGAATGTGAAAGAGGAAACAACTAATTTCATAAACTACCTCCACCACCATAACTAGCAGATCTGAGTTACAAAAAATAATGTGCTTTTCATCATTATGTTGCACCAAAAAACTCATTTGCAATGAACCAACTAACAACGAAAAATCTTGCTTCCTTAAAGATTTTGTCACAATTGATTCTAACCTGCTGATTTCTATAACAATATGCACAGTACAGATAAGAGTGTACCAGCAAGAAGAAGTATATGTTTATAAGAAAATCAACCTGAATTTGTCTTTGATTCCGTTTTGAATTCAAGGACTCTTGGACAATAAAAGGAACAAAAGATAGAAGTTTATCACATGATATAAGTGATGCCAATAATTATTGACATATTATGTTAATGAAGGATCATAATAAACAAAATACTAAACAAATATCATCGTACCTGCAATCCAAACAATGCAACAAATGAAATAAAAGAAAGCGAATTTTAACAACGAAACAAGAGTAATCAGTCGTGATCATACTTCCTAGCGACTTAAGAATTGTAGTTGAATTGGGCATTAAGTGGTATCTACAATAACAACAACAACAACAACCCAGTATAATCCCACTAGTAGGGTTTGAGGAGGGTAGTGTGTACGTAGATCTTACCCTTACCCTTGGATAGAGAGGCTGTTTCCAATAGACCCCCGGCATCCTTCTCTCCAAGAACTCCCCACCTTACTCTTGGGGTGACTCGAACTCACGACCTCTTGGTTGGAATTGGTATCTACAATAACTATAACAAAAATCACAACAGCAGGATGTATAATCACATTTCAACTGCATTAGGAATCAGATTCGGAAATTTCAAGAAAAATAGAACAAACTATTAGATTGAACAATCAAGGAGCAAAAACAAATAGCTAAAAGTTTAGCTCTTGTTATACAGCTCCCAAAGTTTCTTTATTGCTAATGCTACAGGTAATACTTGCAAAGTAAAGATGTGATACGACTTTAACAAAATCAATTCCAGCAAAATAATAATTCATGCTATGAGTGTAATCATGTCTGGATTTCTTGATTTGAAGGAGACATATTGATTTAGTTAAAGATCAACTGTTGACCTGGCAAAACGCCGAGGCGAAGCACATAATTTTTACCGGGCGGTGAAATAACACTTCCTGTTCCAAGAAAACATATTTTCCATATATAATTGAAACATAAACATATAATATGTCACGACCCATAATCCCACCACAGGCGTCGTGATGACACTTAATCTCTAAGATTAGGTAAGCCGATTACAATTACATTTCGATCCATTTTTTTTAAATTCAATACAGGTGTCAAAACCAACAACGGAAATATTCAAATATAACAACCTCCCAAGACTAGTAATACTGAGTCACGAACTCTAACTGAATACATGCAGCGATCTCGAGGATCGAATATACATTATTGTTCGAATAAGAGTTGACAGTACAATAAAATGGAAAGACTCCATGGGACTGCGACGACCAACAGCCCTACCTTGAATCCTTGCGATCACACTCTAATCTCTGTCCGAATACGATATCTTCAATGCCTGGCTCTGCACAAAAATATGCAAAAGTGTAGTATGAGTACACCACAGTCGGTACCCAGTAAGTATCAAAACTAACCTCGGTGGAGTAGTGACGGGGTACAATCAATACACTCACTAGTCAAATAACCTGTGCAATATAGCATACAAAAATAATAGAAAGACAAATAGCAGTGATAGCAACAATAATCAACTAGTGATATAAACAACAAGGCAACAAGAACACCATAAATATTGCTCAAACGAATAATGAACACAAGCATAACCAATTAATCAAGTCCTTCAAAATATACCTCTTTTCGAATAAAAATCTTTAGAATATAATCTTTTCAATTAAATATATCTCGAATATACTTCCTTCAAATAAATATCTTACGAATATAATTCTTTCAAATGAATATCTTTCAATTATAATTTTTTCAAATAAATATCTTTCAAATATAATTCCTTTCAAATAAAATTCACCAAGTGACACCTTATTTCATAATCATAAAAAATACGGGTCTCAGCCCACTTTTATATTTCCACGGCACCTCGTGCCCATATTTCTGTCACAACCGCACGGATAACTCACGTGCCAATAATAAAATTATCATATTTTTCCAGCACCTCGTGCCCATATTTCTTTCATAACCGCACGGACAACTCACGTGCCAAAAATAAAATCATCATATTTTTCCGGCACCTCGTGCCCATATTTCTTTCATAACCACATGGACAACTCACGTGCCAATAATCTAAATCGCCTGGCAATAGCCACAGGCTCACAATTTCAACATGAATCAGACTATTATCAAGTTTACCGAAATAACAAGACAAGTTGCATAAGAGATAAAAATAAACACCAGAAAAATCACAACATCATATAAAAATCACCAACACAATAATCCAACATCATCACGTATCATCCCTTTTCTCTCCTATAACCATCCATATCTCTCCTATAGCCACCCGTACTCCATAATAATATCCATCCTTATCCCTCCGTCCTGACAATTTCAATAGCCACCCTTATCGCTCCTATAGTCACCCTTATCGCTCTGTATAATAGCCACCCTTATCGCTCCGTATAATAGCCACCCTTATCGCTCCGTATAATAGCCACCCTTATCGCTCCACCCAGACAAGATCCCAACACACATAACCACAGTGAAATGCTACCTTTATACCTGCATAATATCAACAGTGGAATGTCACTCATATGTCCTCATAATAATAACTCAAATCACACGACAATTTACACGGAATATTATCACGACAACATAATACAACAATTCATATCATAATTTGCCCATAGGCTATAACCAACTCTAAAGATACAACAAAATCAATTAATTTCACAACAAATAGCCCAAGGCTCCACACAACGTATATGAAACCTCAAAAACAACAATAAGGATGGAAAAGTAACTCAGCATAGGACGCCTTCTTTAATACAATTTTTTGATAAATATATTAATGCCTCAATTTAAACTTATTTAAATAATTATTTGCAGATAAGGAATCCATAATAAAATTATTTTCAAGAAATGTCAACCCAACTAACCACAGAATTTCACATAAAAATCAAAGTGGCAATCACATCAAATTATTATATAAAAACAACCTCGACAAACAAGGAATGAGGCATGACAAATAAAGGATTTAATAAGCTCCATCAATTTTTTCAATTTAATATATAAGGGTGTCTAGGAATTTTAACCGATATAAATTACACATATAAACTAAGTACGTACTCGTCACCTCGCGTACATGATTTTCAATCACACAATTTCCACATAAGACTCAATGCCTAAGGGGAAATTCCCCCACACAAGGTTAGGTAAGATACTTACCTTTTCGAAGTTAGGCTGATATTTCAAAATAGCCTTCTTGCTTGAATTGACTTCCGGACAGCTCAAATATTTCCAAATTAATTGTCTAACTTCATTAAAATTCATTGGAAATAATTCCGCATAATAAAACGTTGACTTAAAAATTCACATCAAAAAGTCGACCAAAAGTTAACGCAAGGCCCGCCTCTCGGAACCCGACAGAATTTTTATGAAATCCGAATACTCATTCCGATACAAGTTCAACCATACCAATTTTATCAAATTACGATAACAACTCGACCTCTAAATTTTAAATTTTCCTTCTTGAAAAGTTTTGCAAAAATCTTGATTTTTTTCATTTAAATAAGAAATAAATGAGGAATATAACCATAGATTTATGAAATATAATAACTTTCGAATATGGTACACTTACCCAAGTCAAAGTCGTGAAGAATTTCTCCAAAATCGCTCCAAAATCCCAATCGAAAATGGCAAAATGACTGATTTTTAGGACTGTTCGGGGTTATTTTGGGCTGGGAGTTTGAGGCTATTTTGATGAACTTATGGAGGTATTGCAAGGCTATTTTGATGAACTTACGGAGCTATTGCAAGGCTATTTTGTGACTGATTTTCCAGCAGTAACATAACTGTTTTGGGGGTTGTTTTGGGGTAAGTTTTGAGCTTAGTTTCACGGCTGTTCTAGCTACGTTTTTGGAGTGATTTTGGGGCAGTGTTTATGTCTATTTTTTTGTGAAGCTTTTGGCTGCGTTTTCATGGTAGAACAGAGTGGGATTTCGAGGTGTCCTAGATCTGATTTTTCGGGACTGATTTTGAGTAGTTTGGTGCTGGTTTGGGACAGATTCGAGGTTGTTTTGGCACCTGTTCGCAACTGTTTTTGCTGCACTTTTGGGGTGGAATTTTGAGGTCATTTTTGGGCTATTCTTTGCTGGGTTTGAGGGCTGGACAATGATGGTTTTAGGTAATTTTTTTGCAGATGGGTTCGGGTGAAGAAAGAGGAGATTTACATAGCTATAAAAATGGTGACATCTACTGTAATTTTCTGAGGGAAGGGACTATTGCACAACTTCTATTCTTTCATTGCTGTTGGATTTTTTTCTTCTCCTTCGATGCCGAAACCTATCAAATCAATTTTGATTGACCTCAAATTTTGCACACAAGTCATAATTGACATTACAGACCTACTCCAACTTCTGAAATTAGAATCCGACCCCGATATCAAAAAGCACTCCCGGTCAAACTTTCTAAAAATCTTCTATTTTTCAACTTCCACCAAAATACGTCGAATTGTCCTACGGACTTCCAAATCCAAATTCGGACATACGCCTAAGTCTGAAATTACCATATGAAGCTATTAACACCATCAAATCCCATTCCGGAGTCATTTTCTCAAAAGTCAAACTCCGATCAACTTTTTTTATTTATGCTTCAAAAATGAGAATTGCTCTTTCAATTTAATTCCAAACCTTCCGAAAAAGTAAACTCGACTGCACACGTAAGTCATAACACATATTACGAAGTTGCTCGGGACCTTAAGTCGCTGAACGGAACGTTAATTCTTAAAACGACAAGTCGGGTCGTTACATTCTCCCCCTCTTAAACATATGTTCGTCCTCGAACGTGCCAAGAATCTTTCTGAGGACTTTAATTTACTGAGTGTATTTACTATACACATACTCGCGGGTGATTCTATGTCACTGCAAATTTAACATGGATCCGACAATGCCATTTCAGTTGAAGATTATTTATTTCATCCATACTTATAAACTTTTAAACCAAATTTCTTACACTCCAACATTTTAAAAAGGCCTGATTGTTTTTCACATCAACACACGGTATTAGTCTCAATCAGTTGTAGCAACTCGTGCCTACGCACACATCATACGTATGCCTATAACCACATCTCTGGTCATAATAGTTGTTCATAATTAATTCCAGCATCCTCAATCAACCTCATATTAATCAAACTCTCGTTTCAAATTTTCACAATACTTACAGCAAATCGTGAGGCATGAAGACCTTATAATTATTTATCCGAATTAACAAGTCACATTTAACGCCACATGGGCACTCACCTCGTAGGCTAAAACTCAATAATTATAGCACGAATATGGCTAAATATGCACAGAAACATATAAAAGAATTATCAAATAAGCCTAACAGACATGACTCTCTATCAGTACTATAGTACAAATTAAATTTCACAAAGGGAGAATTTAAAACACATGAATTTAATCACAAGGATCTCATCCTAATATAACTTCCACCACGGCACGTAGCCCGGGTTAAACACATCAAATCACATTATACCACGAGGATCCCATCCTCAACTCTGAATCACAAGTACTTTGCACATTGTGCCACTGAGATTTTTCATTTCTTTTCCTTCTTCTTTTTAATAAATTTCGTGAAATAATTTTACGACATATAATGAACCCACATACCGGTAGGGCATATAATTCATAAAATTGTAATTAATTATCCCAAAATTACATCAAGACCCACTATAGTGAGTAATCGAAAGTCACTTTTGAACTCATAGCCTACAATAGTATACAAAACAAAAATGATAGACATGGGCTAACACCATCAAATCTTCCAACAGGGATAAACACGGGAGTGGAGTACAAATTCACAAACTCACCATATAAGGAGCATGAAAGGAGTTCTCACCTCGATAATCGGAATCGAATCAAAATAAGAATAGTGCTCCTTTTATTATAAATTAAATCACACCTGTAACGACACTATCTGGTGTATCGGCCTCATCCACTTCATAACAATTATATCAACAGGTTGGGCCTCCCCCTCTTGGGCGCCCCCTACCCGCCTGTCCTCCACCCCTAACTGGCTGTGCACATGGAGTATTAACAGGAATAAAGCATGTAGCCTGAGTGTTCTGATGAAATCCACTCCTCCCAAGTCTGGGACAATCTCTCATGATGTGCCTAGTATCATCACACTCATAACAACCCCTCTGAGGCCGCGACTGCTTATACTGAGTTTGTGCTAGATAATTGGAATAATCATTGTAAGAACCTCGTGCCGGTGGTGCACTAAAGGTATTAACTGGAGCACTACGAGTACTATGAATTGCGTACTAGGCTGACCGACTGCCCGAGCCTCTGCCATGATGAGTCATAGATGCATAGTAGAATCCACTAAATCCTCCAGAGTTCCGAGACCTTTTAGCCTCCTTAGACTCGTTTTCCTCACTTCGAACACATTTTAACATTCTGGCAATCTCTACTATTTGCTGAAATGGAATGTCAGTCTGCAACTATCGAGCCATACATATTTTAAAATCATAATCGAGCCCTTCAATGAATCTGCGGGCTCGCTCTCTAACTGTAGGAACCAAGATAGGTGCATGACAGGCTAACTGTCACGACCCCAATTTCCCTCCATATGATGTCGTGATGGAACCTAGTCTCTAAGACTAGGTAAGCCTATCAATTATGCGGAATACAAAACTGAAACTCAAATCTCAATATATAAAATAAATCAAACCGCGATTCAAATAGTCACAAGTCTCAAAATACGGTAGAAATAAGTCACAAGCTTCTAAGAATTTATTCTAAGTGTCTCTATACATTATAGTCTAAAGAGAAACAAGGAAAGCAACACAATAAGGAGAGAAGGGGACTCCGAGATCTGCGAACGCTGGCAGATATACCTTGAAGTCTCCACGTACGGCTAGTTCACGAATTCCTGGTCTGATAGGAAGTACCTGAATCTGCACAAAAAGATCTACAGAAGCGTAGTATGAGTACAACACAGCGGTACCCAGTAAGTGTCAAGCCTAACCTCGGTAGAGTAGTGACGAGGTCAGGTCAGGGCCCTACTGAAAATAATAAAAGACAGGGCAAAAAGTTTAACAATAATGACAATGGAAATGAATCAAGTAAGTAGTATGTCACAATTTAACTACACAAAATAAGGGCAAATAACACCTTGCGGAAGGAAAACAGAAATTTACAACTTTAAGGAAATCACCAAAATAACCAAAAGCAAATACAACCATAAAGAAATATCAACAAGGACACTCCCGAGGTACCGCCTCGTAGTCCCAAATCATAAATAAATTCACAATATCTCATTTCCTTATATCACCGTGGGAGCCTTTACATTTAATTTTAAAGAAAATATTTTTCCCGAAATAGCATCCCGCGTTTTAGCCACCCTTATCACACTGCATGACTTCTAGTAGTTCCCCTACTAACCACGCGTATCAAGCCACGCTTATCTCACCGCATGCGTTTCAACACCAAGACCTTATACCACCGCATGCGTATCAATATCACAATATATCACAATCTGCACCTCAAGTACTCAAATATTTCAATTTGCCAAAATAAATCAACAACAACAATATTTTCCACAATAGGACCTCACGGCTCAATCACAATGAGTACAAAATCTCACAAAATATTCGGGAATAAATAATTCAACAAAAATAATATTTCACAATTTTTAACACGTTGCCTCAATACCAAATTTAAGATATCAAATACTTCATATTAATAATATTTAAATTAAATAAATTCAACCTTCAAATAATGCACAGAATAAAAGAAATCAAGTTTCAACTAAACAGGTAAAACAATTAGCAGAAAAAGGTCAAACAAATTTAAAGTATAAAACTTAGATCAATGATGAAGAATATAACGAGATAAAATAATTTAATTCATATGCAGCGGTGATCTACACAATTTAAAGACATAATCTTCTAAATTTAGCCCGTGTACACACTTGTCACCTCGTGTACACGACTCTCAACACATTACAATTATCATATAAATACCAATCATAGGGGAAATTTCCCCCACATAAGGTTAGATAAGTCGCTTACCTCGAATTGCGCTCAATCAGTCAAGTAGTATGCCTTTTTCTCGATTTTCTGACTCTGATCGGCTCGAATCTAATCATAATTAATTCGATTCAATCAATACAAATTATAGGAATAAATTCCATAAGAAAATATAAATTTTCTAACAAAATCTAAAATTTAATCCAAAAATTGCCCGTGGGCCCACGTTCTAAAACCCGACAAAAGTTACAAAATACAAACGCTCATTCAAGCACGAGTCCAACCATATAATTTTTACTAAAATCCGACATCAACTCGACCCTCAAATCTTCAAATTAAACTAAGAGGGTTTTCTAAATCTTCCAACTTCATTCACCAATTAAAAGTTTAAAAAAACCATGGATTCGGGTAATTTGACCAATATTGAGTTAAGAACACTTACCCCGTTGTTTTCCTTAAAAATCTCCCGAAAATTGCCTCTTCCCGAGTTCCAATTTGGTAAAAAAAATAGAAAATGGGACGAAATCCCATTTTCAGAACTTTAACTCTCTGCCCAGACATTTGCTCTATGCGATCGCGGACTTGACTACGCAATCGCGAAGCACAATTCTCCCACTGCCCAAATTAATCCTACGTGATCGCGAAGCTCAAACTCAGAGGCCTACGCGATCGCGGACTCGTCCACGCGATTGCGAAGCACAAAACACGTGACCTCTACTTCTGCTCCACTTACTCTACACGAACACGACCTTCTTCACGCGTTCGCGAATAACAAACTCCCACAGCTACGTGATCTCAGCCCTCTTCACGCGATCGCGAAGAAAACAATCATCACTACCTCAAACAAGCCTACGCGATCGCGGATATTCTCATGCGATCACGTAGAAGGAAACCAATGACAGAAAACCAGCATTCTTCAGCTGGAATGCCAAGTCCAAAATTGATCTGTTAACCATCCGAAACTCACCCGAGGTCCTCGGGAGCTCAATCAAATATACCAACAAGTCCTAAAACATCATACGAACTTAGTTGAAACCTTGAATCACATAAAACAACGCTAAAACCACGAATCATATCCAATTCAAGGTTAATGAAACTTAGAAATTCCAACATCTACATTCGATGCCGAAACCTATTAAATCAAGTCTGATTGACCTAAAATTTTGCACACAAGTCATAAATGACATAACAGACCTATTCAAATTTCTAAAATTTGATTTTGACCCCGATATCAAAAAATCAACTCCCCGGTCAAACTTCCAAACTTAAATTTCTATTTTAGCCATTTAAAGCCTAATTTAGCTACGAACTTTCAAATATTTTCCGGACACGCTCCTAAGTCCAAAATCACCATACGGAGCTATTGGAATCATCAAAATTCTATTCCGGGGTCGTTTACACATAAGTCGACATCCGGTCACTATTTTAACTTAAGCTTTAAACCTTGGAACTAAATATTCTAATTTATTCCAAAACCTCACCGAACCCGAACCAATCATCCCGACTAGTCACATAATAACAGTAAAGCACAAGTTGAGCAGTAAATAGGGGAACATGGTTGTAATACTCAAAACGACCGGCCGGGTCGTTACATCCTCCCCCTCTTAAACAAACGTTCGTCCTCGAATGGGTTTAGAATTATACCTGGAGTGGTGAAAAGATAAGGATAACAACTACGCATATCATGATCAGTCTCCCAAGTCGTCTCCTCGACCAGATTACCCCTCCACTGTACTTTTACTGAAGTAATGCTCTTCGATCTTAGCTTTCTAACTTGTCTGTCCAAAATGTCCACTGGTTCATCGACATAAGATAGATCATTGTCCAACTGGATTGAGATAAAGTCTAACATATGAGATGAATCGTCGTGATACTTTCGGAGCATGGAAACATAGAACACTGGATGAACTGCAGTGAGATTAGGTGGTAATGCAAGTCTGTAAGTCACCTCCCCAACTCTCTCAAGGATCTTAAAAGGCCTGATATATCTAGGGCTCAACTTGCCCTTCTTCCCAAATCTCATAACATCCTTCATGGGCGAAACCCGGAGCAAGACCCGCTCACTAACCATGAATGCAACATCACGAACCTTCTGATCCTCATAACTTCTTTGTCTAGAATGAGCCGTACGAAGCCGATCCTGAATCAATTTAACCTTTTCCAAAGCATCTTGAACCAAGTCCGTACCCAATAGTCTAGATTCGCCCGGCTCGAACCAATCCACTGGAGACCGGTACCGCCTACCAAACAAGGCCTCATACGGAGCCATATGAATGCTCGACTGGTAGCTATTGTTGTAAGCAAACTCCGCAAGTGGCAAGAATTAATCCCAAGCACCCCCAAAATCTATCACACAAGCACGAAGCATATCCTCCAATATCTGAATAGTGCGCTCGGACTGCCCATCTATTTGAGGGTGAAATGTTGTACTCAACTCTACCCGAATACCCAACTCTCGCTGTACGACTCTCCAGAACCATGATGTAAACTGCGTACCCCGGTCAAATATGATAGATACCGGTACGCCATGAAGCCTAACAATCTCGTGAATGTAAACTTGAGCCATCTGCTCCGAAAAGTAAGTAGTAACCACAGGAATAAAATGAGCTGACTTGGTCAATCTATCCACAATCACCCAAACTGCATCGAACTTCCTCTGAGTCCATGGGATCCCAACAACGAAATCCATAGTGATCCGCTCCCATTTTCATTCTGGAATCTCTAACTTCCGAAGCAATCCACCCGGTCGCTAATTCTCATACTTCACCTGCTGACAATTTAGGCACCGAGCTACATATTCCACTTTGTATTTCTTCGTTCACCTCCACCAATAGTGTTATCTCAAGTCCTGATACATCTTTGCAGCACCCAAATGAATTGAGTACCGTGAACTGTGAGCTTCTTGGAGAATCAACCCATACAAACCATCTACATTAGGCACACATAGCCTGCCCTGCATCTGTAATACACCGTCATCTCCAATAGTGACTTCCTTGGTGTCACCGTGCTGAACTGTGTCCTTAAGGACAAGTAGATGTGGATCATCATACTGATGCTCCCTGATACGATCATAAAGAAAATACTGAGAAACCACACAAGCCAAAACTCGGCTCGGCTCGGAAACATCCAATCTAACAAACTGGTTGGCCAAGTCCTGAACATCCAAGGCTAAAGGCCTTTCTGATACCGGTAAGTATACTAAGCTGCCCAAACTCTCCACCTTACAACTTAAGGCATCGGCCACCATATTGGCCTTCCCGAGATGATAGAGAATGGTGATACCATAATCCTTAAGCAACTTCAACCACCTCCGCTACCGCAAATTAAGATCCTTCTGTTTAAACAGATGCTGTAGACTTCGGTGATCGGTATAAACCTCACAATGGACCCCGTAAAAATAATGCCGCCAAATCTTTAAGGCATGAACAATACGTGAGATTGTGGACCGGATAATTCTTCTCATGTACCTTTAACTATCTGGACGCATAGGCAATCACCCTACCGTCTTGCATCAATACTGTGCTGAGACCAATACGTGACGCATCACAATACACGATATAAGACCTTGAACATGTAGGCAACACCAATACTGGGGCTGTAGTCAAGGTTGTCTTGAGCTTTTGAAAGCTCTCCTCACATTCCTCGGTCCACCTAAACAGAGCACCCTTCTAGGTCAATTTAGTCATAGGTACAACAATAGAAGAAAAACCCTCTACAAATCGGCGATAATTCCCTGCCAAACCAAGGAAACTCCGGATCTCAGTAGCTGATGACGGTCTGGGCCAACTCTGCACTATTTCAATCTTCTTCGGATCTAACTTGATCCCTTCGCACGAAACTATATGACCCAAAAATCCTACTGAATTAAGCCAGAATTCACACTTTGAAAATTTTGCATATAACTTCTTTTCTCTCAAAGTCTGAAGCATAGTACTCAGGTGTCGCTCATGATCTTTCCGACTCCGGGAATACACCATAATGTCGTCAATAAACACAATGACAAAAGAATCAAGATAGGACTGAAATACACTATTTATTAAGTGCATAAATGTTGTTGGGGCGTTGGTCAACCCTAATGACATTACAAGGAACTCATAATGACCATACCGAGTCCTGAAAGCAGTCTTCGGGATATCTGGTTCCCGAATCTTCAACTGATGATAGCCTGAACGCAAGTCGATCTTAGAGAACACTCTAGCACCTAGAAGCTGATCAAATAGGTCATTAATACGTGGCAATGGATACATGTTATTCACGGTAACCTTGTTCAGTTGTCGGTAATCAATACACATCCGCATAGAGCCATCCTTTTTCTTCACAAATAAGACAGGAGCACCCCAAGGCGATACACTGGGCCGAACAAAACCCTTATCAAACAGCTCCTGCAACTGCTCCTTAATTCCTTCAATTTTGCTGAGGCCATACGATATGGTGGAATAGAAATGGGTCGAGTGCCCGGTAACAAATCAATGCCAAGTCAATATCCCTGTCGGGTGGCATACCCGGAAGATCCGCTGGAAATACATCAGGAAAATCCCTTACTACAGGAACTGACTCCATAGTAGGAGTATCAACACTAACATCTCTCACATAGGCCAGATATGCATCACACCCCTTCTCAACCATTCATTAAGCCTTAAGAAATGAAACAACCCTGCTAGGAACATGATCCAAGGTACCTCTCCACTCTAGCCGTGGTAGACCTGGCATATCCAACATCACCGTCTTGGCGTGATAATCAAGGATAGCTTGATAGGGCGACAACTAGTCCTTTCCCAAAATAATATCGAAATCCACCATACTGAGCAATAATAAATCAGCTCTAATTTCAAAACCACTGATAACAATTAAACACGACCAATACACACGGTCCACAATAATAGATTCGCCTACGGGTATAGATACATAAACAGAATAACTCAAAGAATCACGGGATACGCCTAAATAAGGGGCAAAATAAGATGACACATAAGAATAAGTGGAGCCTGAATCAAATAAGATCTATGCATCTCTATGACATACAGGAATAATACATGTGATAACAGAATCGGATGCAACAGCCTATGTCCTGGCAGGAAGGGCATAAAATCTGGCATGATCTCCCCCTCTAGGGCGACCTCTACATGTCCGACCTCTATCTCTAACTGGTTATGCAGGTGGGGTGGCAACTGGTGCAGTATTCATGGCTTGAGAAGCCTGAGGGCCCTGTGGAATAGGTGGGCCTAAGAAATCTGTGGAGGTTCACCCCTCCTAAGTCTGGGGCAATCCCTCATGATATGACAAGTGTCACCACACTCAAAACAAGCCCTCGTAGGATGTGGCTGCTAGGACTGGCTCGAGCTTGATCGACTGGACTGCCCGCTGAAAGCATCCCGTACAGGAGGTACAATAGACACTGGCAGTGCATAATATGGAACATGGGGTTTGGGAGTAGCCGGAATACCGCTGGAAGCTGGAAGTGCTGAATGAATAGGATGACTCACATAGCCTTTACCATGACGGGATGTAGCTAGGGCACGAGAACTGTTATATGTGCCTGAATCCCGAGGTCTCTTAGCTTCCCTCTCCTCTCTCTCCCGAGTTCGCATACCCTCCTATCTCCTAGCAATTCACACCACCTGTTGGTATGTGATGTCCATCTCCAGTTCTAGGGCCATACTGAATCTGATACTAGGACGGAGCCTCTCAATAAATCGATGAACCCGCTCTCGAACAATAACACCTAAGGCTGGTGCATGCCTAGCCAAATCACTGAATCAGACCGCATATTCTAACACGGTCATAGAACCCTGGCGCAACTGCTCAAACTCTGCGTACCATGCATCTCTAAGACTCTGAGAAACATAATCCCTCAAGAATATATCTGAAAATTGAGTCCAAGTGAGTGAAGCTGCCTCAGCCGAACTATCCAACTCGTATGCCCGCCACCACTGGTAGGCCGCTCCTCTAAGCTGGAATGTCATGAAAGAAACCCCACTCGAATCCACAACACCCATAGTACGGAGGATATAGTGACATTTCTCAAGAAAACCCTCAGCATCCTCTGATGCTAAACCAGTGAATGTGGGAGGGTGGTACTTCTTGTACCTCTCGAGCCTGAGCTGCTCCCCCTCTGAAACTGCTGCCCTAACCTCGGGTCAAATTGGGACAACTGTTGCACTGCTATAACCTCTGGGGCATGGTCAACCTAGGCTCGTGGCTTTGGGGTACGGGCGGTGGGAGTCTGTGCTCCTACCCGGGCCTGAGATGTGGTAGGAGCAAGTTGAATCAACCCTGTTTGAGCTAAAATGCCAAACATGCTCAAAAACTGGGCAAGAGTCTTCTAAAGTACAGGGGTAGTAACATGCGTTTCAGGTGCCTGCTCTCCAACTGGAGCTACTGGTGGTTCCTCTGCAGTAGATCGTGCAGGTGCTCTGGCTGCACCACGTGGTCTTCCTCGGCCTCTGCCCCGGCCTCTTGCGGCTCCAATAGGGGATGCAGGTGTCTGATCATTAGATCTAGTTGTACGTGTCCTCACCATCTGTGAGAGAATAAGAAGAAAATAATTTAGAATTTCGAAGTTAAAAAATGCGCACGATAAGGAATCAAAGAAGTGAACATTTCCTAACAGTTTCATAGCCTCCCGAAGATAAGTACAGACGTCTTAGTACAGATCTGTGAGACTCTACAAAAACCTGCTTGTGACTCATAACACCTATGAACCTAGAGTTCGGATACCAACTTGTCACGACCCTAATTTCCCTCTGTATGATGTCGTGATGGCACCTAGTCTCTAAGACTAGGTAAGCCTATCAATTATGCGAAATACAAAACTGAAACTCAAATCTCAACATATAAAATAAATCAAAATGTGATTCAAATAGTCACAACTACCAAAACCCGGTAGAAATAAGTCACAAGTTTCTAAGAGTTTATTCTAAGTGTCTCTATACATTAGAGTCTAAAGAGAAATAAGGAAAGCAACACAATAAGGATAGAAGGGGACTCCGAAGTCTGCGGACGCTAGCAGATATACCTTGAAGTCTCCGCGTACGGCTAGTTCACGAATGCCTGGTCTAATAGGAAGTACCTGGATCTGCACAAAAAGATGTGCAGAAGTGTAGTATGAGTACACCATAGCGGTACCAGTAAGTGCCAAGCCTAACCTCGGTAGAGTATTGACGAGGTCAGGTCAGGGCCTTACTGGAAATAATAAAAGGCAGGGCGAAAAGTTCAACAATATCATAATAATAATGACAATGGGAATGAATCAAGTAAGTAGTATGTCACAATTTAACTACACAGAATAAGGGCAAATAACACTTCGCCGAAGGAAAACATAAATTTACAACTTTAAGGAAATCACCAAAATAACCAAAGGGAAATACAGCCATAAAGAAATATCAACAAGGGCACTCCCGGGGTACCGCCTCGTAGTCCCAAATCATAAATAAATTCACAATATCTCATTTTCTTATATCTTCTCGGGAGCCTTTATATTTAATTTTAAATAAAAAAATATTTTTCCCGAAATAGCATCCCGCGTTTTAGCCACCCTTATCACACCGCATGACTTCTAGTAGTTCCCCTACTAGCCACGTCTATCAAGCCACCCTTATCTCACCGCATGCGTTTCAATACCCACACCTTATACCACCGCATGCGTACCAATATCACAATTTGCACCTCAAGTGCTCAAATATTTCAATTTGCCAAAATAAATCAACAACAACAATATTTTCCACAATAGGGAGCTCATGACTCAATCACAATGAGTACAAAATCTCACAAAATATTCGGGAATAAATAACTCGGCAAAAATAATATTTCACAATTTTTAACACGTTGCCTCAATACTAAATTTAAGATATCAAATACTTCATATTAATAATATTTAAATTAAAGAAATTCAACCTTCAAATAATGCACAGAATAAAGGAAACCAAGTTTCAACTAAACAAGTAAAACAATTAGCAGGAAAAGGTCAAGCAAATTTAACGTATAAAAATTAGATAAATGATGAAGAATATAACGAGATAAAATAATTTAATTAATATGCTGCGGTGATCTACACAATTTAAAGACATAATCTTTCACATTTAACCCGTGTACACACTTGTCACTTCGTGTACACGACTCTCAACACATTACAATTATCACATTAATACCAATCCTAGGGGAAATTTCCCCCACACAAGGTTAGACAAGTCACTTACCTCCAACTGTGCTCAATTAGTCAAGTAGTATGCCTTTTCCTCGATTTTCCGACTCCGATCGACTCGAATCTAACCATAATTAATTCGATTCAATCAATAAAATTATAGGAATAAATTCCATAAGAAAATACAAATTTTCTAGCAAAATCCAAAATTTAACCATAAATGTCTCGGAACCCAACAAAAATTACAAAATAGGAACGCCCATTCAACCACGAGTCCAACCATTCAATTTTTACTAAAATCCGACATCAACTCGACCCTCAAATTTTCATATTAAACCAAGAGGGTTTTCTAAATCTTCCAACTTAATTCACCAATTAAATGTTAAAAACAACCATGGATTCAGGTAATTTGACCAATATTTAGTTAAGAACACTTACCTCGTTGTTTTCCTTGAAAACCTCCCAAAAATCGCCTCTTCCCGAGCTCCAATTTGGTAAAAAATAGAAAATGGGACGAAGTCCCATTTTCAGAACTTAAACTCTCTGTCTAGACATTTGCTCTATGCGATCGCGGACTTTTCCACGCGATCACGAAGCTCAAACTCACAGGCCTACGCGATCGTGGACTCCTCCACGCGATCGCGAAGCACAAAATGTGTGATATTTATTTCTGCTCCACTTACTCTACGCGAACGCGACCTTCTTCACGCGTTCACGAATAACAAACTCCCACAGCTACGCGATCGCGGCCCTCTTCACGCAATTGCGAAGAACAAAATCATCAGTGCCTCAAACAAGCCTATGCGATCGCGGACATTCTCATGTGATCGCGTATAAGGAAACCAATGATAGAAAACCAGCATTCTTCAGTTGGATTGCCAAGTCCAAAACTGATCCATTAACCATCCGAAACTCACCCGAGGCCCTCGGGACCTCAACCAAATACACCAACAAGTCCTAAAACATCATACGAACTTAGTTGAAACCTCTAATCGCATAAAACAATGCTAAAATAACGAATCATACCCCAATTCAAGCTTAATGAAACTTAGAAATTCTAACTTCTACATTCGATGCCGAAACCTATTAAATCAAGTCCGATTGACCTAAAATTTTCCACACAAGTCATAAATGATATAACAAACCTATTCAAATTTCTAGAATCGGATTTCGACCCCGATATAAAAAAGTCAACTCCCCGGTCAAACTTCCAAACTTAAATTTCTATTTTAGCCATTTCAAGCCTAATTTAGCTATAGACTTTCAAATAATTTTCCGAACACGCTCCTAAGTCCAAAATCACAATATGGAGCTATTGGAATCATCAAAATTCTATTCCGGAGTCATTTACATATAAGTCAACATCCGGTCACTATTTTAACTTAAACTTTGAACCTTGGAACTAAATGTTTCAATTCATTCCAAAACCTCATCAGACTCGAACCAATCACCCCGACGAGTCACATAAAATTGTAAAGAATAATTTGAGCAGTAAATGGGGGAACGAGATTGTAATACTCAAAACGATTGCCCGGGTCGTTACACTAACTCATTGAACCTGATAACATATTCTGACACCGTCATGGTGCCCTGACTCAACCGTTCAAACTCTGTGTGCCATGCATCCCGGAGAGTCTGGAGAACAAACTTTATCAAAAATATTTTCAAAAATTAAGCCCAAGTTGGTGGTGTTGCATCGGCTGGTCTGCCTCTTCATAAGTTTGCCACCATTAATACGCTGCTCCTGACAGCTCAAAGGTAGTAAAGGCAACTCCGCTCACTTCCACAATACCCATGGTGTGGAGAATACTGTGACATTTTTCTAGAAATCCCTAGGCATCATCGGTAGTTGTGCCACTAAAAGTATATGGATTATACCTCTTAAACCTTTCAAGTCTCTTTTGTCCTTCTTTTGATGCCTCTGGCCTGACCTCAGGCTGAACAGGAATAACAGGTTGTACTGGTACTATACCAAAACCTGACCAATATGAACCTGATGCTCTGGAGTACGGGCGGTAGGAGTCTGAACTCCTCCCCAATTTGTGAAATATTTGGTGAAATGGAGATCAATCACGCATGAGTCAATATACCAAATATGTTCAGGAACTGTGCTAAAGTCTTATGAAGTTCGGGGGTAACAACAGGTGTCTCTCGTGCTTGTCCGCCAACCGGAGCTAGTGACGGCTCCTCGACTGCTGCTCTGACAGGTGCTCTAGATGCGGCACGTTCCCTTCCTCGGCCTCTACCTCAGCCCCGGCCTCTTGCGATCCTAGAAGAATGCGCGGGTATCTTCTCAACTGACCCGGTAGCACGTGTCCTCACTATATGTGAGAGAATAGAGATACAAAGGCTCAAACTCCAAAATTAACAAATTTCGCACGACAAGAATGAAAGAAGTGGAAATTTTCTAACAGTTTTGCAGGCTTTAGAAGATAAGTACAGACGTCTCCGTACCGATCCGCAAGACTCTACTAAACTCGTTCGTGACTCGTAGAACCTATGAACCTAGGGCTCTGATACCAGCTTGTCACGACCCATAATCCCACCACAGGCGTCGTGATGACACCAAGTCTCTAAGACTAGGTAAGCCGATTACAATTATATTTCTAGCCATTTTTTTAATTCAATACAGGTGTCAAAACCAATAGCGGAAATATTCAAATATAACAACCTCCCAAGACTGGTAATACTGAGTCACGAACTCTAACTGAATAAATGCAGTGATCTCAAGGAGAGAATATACAATACTGTTCGAATAAGAGTTGATAGTACAATAAAATGGAAAGACTCCAAGGGACTGCGACGACCAACAACCCTACCTTGAATCCGTGCGATCATACTCTAATCTTTGTCTGAATCCGATATCTCCAATGTCTGGCTCTGTAAAAAAATGTGCAGAAGAGTAGTATGAGTACACCACAGTCGGTACCCAGTAAGTATCAAGACTAACCTCGGTGGAGTAGTGATGAGGTACAATCAAGACACTCACTAGTCAAATAACCTGTGCAATATAGCATACAAAAATAATAGAAAGACAAATAGCAATGATAGCAACAATAATCAACTAGTGATATAAACAACAAGGCAACAAGAACACCATAAATATTGCTCAAACGAATAATGAACACAAGCATAACCAATTAATCCAGTCCTTCAAAATATACCTCTTTTCGAATAAAAATCTTTAGAATATAATCCTTTCAATTAAATATATCTCGAATATACTTCCTTCAAATAAATATCTTATGAATATAATTATTTCAATTATAATTCTTTCAAATAAATATCTTTCAAATATAATTCCTTTCAAGAAAATTCTTTCGAATATAATTCTTTCAAATAAAAGTCACCATGTAACACCTCATTTCATAATCATAAAAATTATGGGTCTCAGCCCACTTTCATATCTCCATGGAACCTCGTGCCCATATTTTTGTCACAACCGTACGGACAACTCACGTGCCAATAATAAAATTATCATATTTTCCCGGCACCTCGTGCCCATATTTCTTTTATAACCGCACGGACAACTCACGTGCCATATTTTCCCGGTACCTCGTTGTAACGACCCGGCCGGTCATTTCGAGAGTTAGAGCCCTGAACCCCTATTAACTACTTTCCTCATATCTATTGTTTCTATTGTGACTTGCCGGGATGATTGGTTTTGAGTTTCGGAGTGATTTGGGATAGTCCTTAAATGAGAGCTTAAGCCTTAGGATTTGGACCGCATTCGAAACTGTGTGAAGATGACTCCGAAATGAAATTTCGTCGGTTCCGTTAGCTGCGTTAGGTGATTTTGGGTTTAGGGACGTGTCCAGATTATGTTTTGGAGATCTGTAGCTCATTTAGGCTTGAAATCGCGAAAGTCAAATTTTTGGAGTTTTGAGCCGGTAGTGGAATTTTTGATATCGGGGTTGTTTTCCAATTCCGAAAGTTGGAGTAGGTCCGTAATATTGATTATGACTTGTGCACAAAATTTGAGGTCAATCGAACATGATTTGATAGGTTTCGGCATCAGTTGTAGAATTTTGAAGTTTCAAGTTCTTTAAGTTTGAATCAGAGGGTGATTCGTTATTTTAGCATTGTTTGATGTGATTTAAAAGCTCGACTTAGGTCATATAGTATTATAGGATTGATTGGTAGGTTTGGTTGAGGTCCCGGGGGCCTCGGGTGTGTTTCGAATGTTTAACGTATTGAAATTAGACTTAGGAAAATCTGGTGCTTTTGCTGGTTCTGCTGTAATCGCACCTGCGCAAGGCTGCCCGCAGGTGCGAGCAAATTGGCGCAGAAGCGGTAAAATGGAGGAGTGCTAGGGTTCGCAGGTGCGAGGTGTTTTCCGCATCTGCGATGCCCGCAGATGCGTTAGGGGTCTTCGTAGGTGCGCAAGGTCCGCAGAAGCGCAGGGAATTCCGCTGGCGCGCACGCGCAGATGCGGCCTTTTCATCGCAGGTGCGAAAGAAGAGGGGGCAAGTGAATTGTGTAGATGCGCACAATTTCCGCACAAGCGCACCCGCAGGTGCGAGCCCAGGTTCCGCAGGTGCGGAAATACCTGGACAGTGGTTAAAACCGAAGGGCTTCGTGATTTTTGTCATTTTTTACTTTGTAAACTCGGTTTAGGGCGATTTTTGAGAGCATTTTTGAGGCATTTCTTGAGGTAAGTCTCTAGTGCTTATTTTTTATCAATAATCTTGCTTTGTCATGTATTTTCCCACCTAGTTAGTGTGTATTTAAGGTGAAAAATTGGAAGTTGGAGGCTAGGGATTTGGAAGTTTGATTTGTGGATTTGGAGGACCATTTGGTATCGGAATTTAGTAATTTTGGTATGGTTAGACACGTGGTGGAATGAGTGTTCCTATTTTGTAACTTTTACCCGATTCCGAGACGTGGACCCTACAAGCAATTTTTGAGTTAATTTCAGGATTTTTGTTAAAGTGTTGATTTCATTTATTAGATGAGTCTATTATCGTTGTATTTATGATATGTAATTACTTTTGGCTAGATTTGGGCCATTCAGAGCCAGATATTCGTAGGAAAGACATTGTGACCAATTGATTGAGCTTGATTCGAGGTAAGTGGCTTGCCTAACTTTGTGTGGGGAAAATTTCCTTAAGATTTGGATCTATTGTGTTATGTGAGCACCGTGTACGTGAGGTGACGAGTATGTACACGGGCTAGTTGTGGTAAAACTCGATTTTCTTACCGAGCAGCAATATTTTTTCCTCTTATTTTGAGTTATACCATTTTAATGAGTACTAATCTATTCTCATTCTTAATTGAGTTATTCCAATATTTGTAGCTATCATGTTTAGTCTAATGCAACATGTCTACGTGTCTTAATTGTTTATGTGAATTATATGCAACATGCTTAGTGAATTTACTGTTTCTTCCCTGACTGGTACTTAGTCTAAATTGTAAGAATTTTGTGATGTAGTTGTATTTCTACCATTCGCGCTGAATATTTACTTTGGGACTACGGAACGGTATTCCGGAATATCCCCATGTACTGCATATTTACTTTGCGACTACAGAACGGTATTCCGAGAGATCCCCATGTACTGCATATTTACTTTGGGACTATGGAACGGTATTCCGGGAGATCCCCCTGTCTTGCATATTTACTTTGGGACTACGGAACGGTATTCGGGGAGATCCACCTGCACATTTACTTTGGGACTACGGAACGGTATTCCGGGAGATCCCCCTACACATTTACTTTGGGACTACGGAACGGTATTCTGGGAGATCCCCCTGCTCATTTACGTTTGAGACTACGAGACGGTATCTCGGGAGATCCCCTGTTGTGTTTATGTGTACTGAGCTGTTACCTTCTATGATTTCATTGTTGTTAAATTTCAGCCTTTATTTTATTGCGGTATTACACTCTATATTGTTTTATTATATATTTACCAGTAGGGCCCTGACCCGACCTCGTCACTACTCGACCGAGGTTAGGCTTGGCACTTACTGGGTACCAATTGTGGTGTACTCATGTTACTTTCTGCACTTGTTTTTCATGTGCAGATCCAGGTGCACCTTATCAGCCGCACTATCAGTGAGCCAAGACAGCTTTGGAGACTTCAAGGTATATCTGCCGTGTCCGCAGACATCGAAGTCCCTTTCTACTCTTTCCCATATTCATTATCTTCTGTATTTTTTCCTAGTTAGACTCTGATGTATAGAGACACTAGATCTTTCCTTCTGTAGTTTGTGATTCACGATGTTTCGAGTTTTGGGATTTATTGTGTATTTTTGAATAATTGGTTAAATTTTTATTTTTATTTCAATATTCCGCAAAATGTTAGGCTTACCTAGTTGTAGAGACTAGGTGTCATCACGACGTCACACGGAGGAAAAATTGGGTCGTGACACTCGTGCCCATATTTCTTTCATAACCGCACGAACAACTCACGTGCCAATAATATAAACCGCCCGACAATAGCCACATGCTCACAATTTCAACATGAATCAGACTATTATCAAGTTTACCGAAACAACAAGACAAGTTGCACAAGAGATAAAAATAAACACGAGAAAAATCATAACATAATATAAAAATCACTAACACAATAATCCCAAATCATCACGTATCATCCCTGACAATAACCACCCTTATCTATCCTATAGCCACCCTTATCACTCCATAATAATAGCCACCCTTATTCCTCCGCCTTGACAATTTTAATAGACATCCTTATCCCTCATATAGTCACCCTTATCGCTCTGTATAATAGTCACCCATATCACTCCACCCAAACAATATCCCAACACACATCACCACAGTTAAATGCCACCCTTATACCTACATAATATCAATAGTGGAATGCCACCCTTATGTCCTCATAATAATAACTCAAATCACACAACAATTTACACGGAATATTATCACGACAACACAATACAATAATTCATATCATAATTTTTCCATAGGCTACAACCAACTCCAAAGATACAACAAAATCAATTAATTTCACAGAAAATAGCCCAAGGCTCCACACAACGTATATGAAACCTCAAAAACAACAACAAGGATGAAAAAGTAACTCAGCATAGGATAACACCTTCTTTAAGCCAAATTTTGATAAATATATTAATGCCTCAATTTAAAATTATTTAAATAGTTATTTGCAGATAAGGAATCCATAATAAAATTATTTTCAAGAAATGTCAACCCAACTAACCACGAAATTTCACATAAAAGTCAAAGTGGCAATCACACCAAATTATTATATAAAAACAATCTCGACAAACAAGGAATAAGGCATGACAAATAAAGGATTTAATAAGCTCCAATAATTTTTTTAATTTAATATATAAGGGTGTCTACGAATTTTAACCGGTATAAATTATACATATAAACCAAGTACATATTCGTCACCTCGCGTACATGGTTTTCAATCACATAATTTTCACATAAGACTCAATACCTAAGGGGAAATTCCCCCATACAAGGTTAGACAAGATACTTACCCTTTTGAAGTTAGGCTGATATTCCAAAATGGCCTTCTTGCTTGAATTGATATCCGTACAACTCAAATCTATCCAAATTAATTGTATACCTTAATTAAAATTTATCATAAACAATTCTGAATAATAAAACGTCGACTTAAAAATTCACATTAAAAAGTGACCAAAAGTCAACGTGGCACCCGCCTCTTGGAACCCGACAGAATTTTTACGAAATCCGAACACCTATTCTGATACAAGTTCAACAATACCAATTTTATCAAATTCCGATAACAACCCGACCTTTAAATCTTAAATTTTCGTTCTTGAAAATTTTTGCAAAAATTTTGATTTCATTCATTTAAATACGAAATAAATGAGGAATATAACCATGGATTTATGAAATATAATCATTTTCGGATATGGGACACTTACCCAAGTCGAAGTCGTGAAGAATTACTCCAAAATCGCTCCACAGCCGAGCTCCAAAATCCCAATCGAAAATGGCAAAATGACTGATTTTTTAGGACTGTTCGGGGTTGTTTTGGACTAGGAGTTTGAGGATATTTTGATGATCTAATGGAGATATTACAAGGCTGTTTTGTGACCGATTTTCCAGCAGTAACACAACTGTTTTGGGGGGCTGATTTGGGGTAAGCTTTGAGCTTAGTTTCAGGGTTGTTCTAACTACGTTTTTGGAGTGATTTTGGGGCAGTGTTTATGTCATTTTTTTGTGAAGCTTTTGGCAGCGTTTTCATGGTAGAACAGAGCTGGATTTCGAGGTGTCCTAGATCTAATTTTTCGGGACTATTTTTGAGTAGTTTGGTGCTGGTTTTTGGACAGATTCGAGGTCGTTTTGGCACATGTTCGCAATTGTTTTTGCTGCACTTTTAGGGTGGATTTTGAGGTCATTTTTGGGCTATTCTTTGTTGTGTTTGAGGGCTGGACAATGATGGTTTTAGGTGGATTTGTTTTATAGCTGGGTTCGGGTGAAGAAAGAGGAGATTTACATAGCTATAAAAATAGTGACATCTACTATAATTTTCTGGGGGAAAGGGACTGTTGCACAACTTCTATTCTTTCATTGCTGCTAGATGTTTTTCTTCTCCCCCGATGCCGAAACCTATCAAATCAATTTCGATTGACCTCAAATTTTGCACACGAGTCATAATTGACATTACGGACCTATTCCAACTTTCGGAATCGAACTCCGACCCCGATATTAAAAAGTCCACTCCCGGTCAAACTTTCTAAAAATCTTCCATTTTTCAACTTCCGCCAAAATGCGTCGAATTGTCCTATGGACTTCCAAATCCAAATTCGGACATACTCCTAAGTCCGAAATTACCATACAAAGCTATTGACACCATTAAATCTCATTCCGGAGTCGTTTGCTCAAAAGTCAAACTTCGGTCAACTCTTTTCATTTATGCTTCAAAAATAAGAATTGCTCTTTAAATTTAATTCTAAACTTTTCGAAAAACTAAATTCGACTGCACACGCAAGTCATAACACATATTACGAAATTGCTCGTGACCTTAAGTCTCTGAATGAAACATTAATTTTTAAAACGATAAGTTGGGTCGTTACATAATAGTAGTAGCAAAATGACATATTAGGGTGTTTTTGAATAACTGGAGTAAATTTTATAGGTGGTCATTCAGCTTTGAGTTCATTATCCAAAAGTCACTTTATTTATGTTACGAGAAAGTCATTCAACTTTGTGTTCATTACCTAAAAGTCATTTTTCTTTCTTTTATAATACAAAAATTATTTCAATATGCTCTAGTTATCACAATAGTTACTTCGACAAGGTTTTATAAAACTTTCACCTGAAAAATCTATTATGCCCCTGACATTATAAATCCTCTCATTTATGTAATATCTTATATATTATATATTCTATAACATATTTTTATCTAGGTATTTTACTTATGATTAAAAAATTACTTTATATGACTTTATTTATTATTTTTATAATATATTTATAAATTTAATTTTTCCATGGCATTGAATTTTTTTAATCATATTCAAACATGAATATATTTTAAATTATAAATAATGACAAAAAATATTTTTGAAATCACAAAAACAGATTTGATTAACAAATGATAGTTTTTTATAGTTAATAAAACTTTTAAAATTTTCTAAAAGATATTTGATTTTAATATTAAAATTTTAAAGCTTTATCTGTTAATATTATTTATTTAAAAGTATTAATCTGATGTGTCAGTATGCAAAATATGAGTATTTTATTTATTGGATTAACGAATATGACTTGGATGATAAATCTGTGAGCTTTAATTTTATAATTTTCATTAAATATATTTCAATAGGCATGGTTAAGAATGTTGATTTGAGATTTGTTCACAATAATATTTTGATAAATTTTATAATGCTACCAATATATTTTGAAAATTAACGTTAAAATAAAATTAAATGTACGAATATATTATAAAAATAATAAATAAAATATTATTAAGTTAGTTTAATTATAAGTAAAATACCTAGGTAAAATATATTATATAGTATATAATATAGAATGTATTATATAAATGGGAGAATTTATATAATGTTAAGGACATAACAGAATTTCTATGTAAAAGTATTATAAAATTCGGTCAAGGTGACATTTGTGATAACTAGAGTAAAGTAAAATGACTTTGTATAACAAAATAAAGAAAAGTGACTTTTGAATAATGAACACAAAGTTGAATCACTTTTATGTAACAAAAAAAGTGACTTTTGGGTAATGAACACAAAGCTAGATGACTTTTACGTAGCAAAATAAAAAGTAATTTTTGGACAATAAACACAAAGCCAAATGATCACCCATAAAATTTACTCGAATAACTGATAATGCTAACATCCTATGGAATAACTAAAGACTGTAACCTGGTTAAACAGCGGTGATAGAGCCCCAAATGGTATAACTCAAAATTCTCTCTCTAACAACAAAAAACATAAACATACTCCAAATAACAAATCTATTGGGATTTCTCCTTCCCTTTAATGGATCTGTTAGGAGCACGTTTTCGCTTCTCCTTTTGGGTTCCACCACTGCTAATAGCGCCTTTTACCTTCTCCTTTGTGGGTTCGCTACTGCTATAATCATAAAAAATATTGTCCAACATACTAACACTTTCAGGCTAAACCAATATGTATACTAAGTCTCCTCTAATTTTAGCATAATCGTTAACCCCCCCCCCCCCAATTTATCACCCCATGTGTTCTTAATCAAGAAATACTTTATTCCATTCTTAATGCCCCATCCTATTATGAGTATAGAATGTCCATTGTGACAGTCCTTTTCACTAGCAATGGGCCCCATATGGACATCCTACAGTAATGAAAATAATAATAATTTAGTTAAATTTTAAGATATATAGGAAGAAAATTTGTGGAGATGTCAAAGTTATTTTTACATAGGCGAAATATATAAACAGACCCTTTAAGGGTCCGTTTGGACATAATTTCCCAAATATTTTTTGAAAAGGATGATTTGGATGAAATTTGATTTGAAATTAAAATGTGTTTGAACATGAATTTTGGGGAATATTTTGACATGTTAAAAATGTCCTTTTTTTTCCTTCAGCTAAAAAGTCTCAAATGATCATGATTTGGCCCAAAAAGAGGTCTTAAGCTATATTTGGGATTTGAAGTTTTGGTTTTCCAAATCTCCCAAAAAATAAATCAATTCTATCAACAAACACATAATTGATTTTTTTTTTTGAAAAAAAAACTTCCAAACTTACGGCCAAACGCCTACTAATTTGTCCTCAAAAATCAAACAAACACCTCAACTGACCTTTTTACTATTTTATTCACAGCAAAGCACGTGCACCCCTAATTTTTTTTAAAAGTAACCTTAATTTATGTGGACTCACTTACCTTTTATCTTTACTTCTCTTTATTCAAAATTTTCACCATAGATGAAAAACAAGAAAAACCAAAGCATATGCCGAACCCCGTCGCTCTCCAGCGAAAAATTGACAAAAGTTGTTGGACCATAAATGAAGAAAAATAATAAAACAAAGCCATGGCAGCCGCCCCCATTCCCTTTCTCCCCTTTTCACTGGTCAGCCGCCGCCATCACCGAAAATCCCACGAGCCGACCGGTTGGCGACCCCATTCCCTCTTCTTTTCTACAACTTTTTTAAAGTATTATTGCCATTAGCCCAAGCCAGCAAGATACCAAGAGCAGTGAACAAACAAACCCACCGAAAAACCTTCATCATCGACCATGCCGAAAAATGGCGACAACTGCCAACCTTCACTACCGCTCCAGATCTGCCACCTACCATCTTTTTTCGATTGTAATTGTCAAAAATAGATGCCGAGTGTAGATAGCTAGGGATGGGTAGGTATTTGGAACTTGGAAGAAGGAAAAAGATGTTTTTAATGCACTTAACTTTGGATTCTTACGAAATCCACTATTCTTGTTTTTTGGTCATTAGAACCTTCAAGGTTCAATCTGAATTTTTCTTTGCCAAAATTTTTACAAATGAAATTATGGTCATAGGGTTAAACGAGGAGCCCCGAACCAAAGTGTGGTTCTTTTGGACTCAAGCAACACAAATAAGTTATAAATAAATTGGGCACCATTTTATATACAGTGTGGTTATTCACCGCGCTATACCTTAACGACAGTTTTGTTCGTTAAGGTATAACGTGGTGAATAACCGTGCTATACATAAAATGTGGCCCCACCAATAATTCATCTGTACTTAACTGACATACCAATAATTCATATGGGTATAACGCCTAATATGCATACGCTATACATCAAATAATTGTACTCCCAGACTAAGTTTTTTTCTTATTTAACGAGACTTCAGAATTTGGTAAAAATCCATTCAGGATCCTTCAAGTCTTCCAAAATATTTGTTTGTTAAGTTATTTTGCATTTTGTCATAATGTCCGAAGAGCGAAAAATTAGGGTTGTATTATATTGAGGGGATGAGGTTGTGGCGGAGAATAAATGAGTACACTATAGTTGTTCTCCACAATGTCATGTTAAGTTGGCACTTATAATGGAGTATGATAGATTGGTATCGTTGTTATGTAAACAAATGAGTGTGAGCAAATGTTCGGTTAATATTAAAGTAACTGGAAGATATACGTATTATGTTACTCCGCAAGAGGTTGTTTGTTATGCTGAGTTTAACATCGAATACGATGAAACTCTAACAGATTTTTTGACGACTCCGGATGAACACTAGGAACTTCTTGTGATAAAAATATTGGAAATGTACGTCAAGGATGAAGACATTCGCAATAATGAGGTTTCGCAAAGTAGGGATATCTCTTAATCATATGGTGGTTATTTTGGAGCATTTTTAGTCGAACAGGTTCCGGGTGAAAGAGTTTGGCCTCATCTAAACTTATCTCCACGGGCGATGTAGGAGCGAGGACATAATCTCTCCCCAAGTTTACATAATCCACAATCCGAGTGGTAAACTTCAATTTTTCTTTGTGTTACGATGTTTATTTTTAAGTATTGAATTTGTATTAACACTCATATATTCTACATGGGAGGTACCAACCAGATATGAATTTTACAAGTTATGAACCAACAGACAATTGGAATATGCCTAGTTTTGGTGTGTTGGATCATGGTGGTCCATCCGGGAGTCATCACCAACATGATAATGTGCATTATGGGATATCAATACATTATTATTTGTAAGTGAAGTGATAAAGTTTATTAGTAAAGTTTGGATGAATTTGAGAAACTCATTATTTTATTGGTTGTGCAGTGAAAACGAGCAACTTCAAGGTCCTGTCCTTACATAATTGCCCGAAGATGACATATTTAATTGGGATCTAGCAGATGCGTAGAGTTAGGAAGATGAGAGTGATTATGACAACAATGCCGATGAGTCTGGAAATGACACACCCTTCCCTGATAAGGGTGATGGTGATGAGGATGAGAATAATGAACTTGATTTGACGATGGAGCATGATCCACCTCTCGTTAGACCAAGAGTGTACGAGTCCCATGTGCCATTTCATTCAAGGGATGTTCCCTACCTTGATCAGTTGCCAAGTATGCCGGATGTCGATGCCCTCACAATGGATCTTGACGAAATTCGGACAGCAATGTGGGATGAATCTAGAGCAACGGTGCTGTCAAAGGGCATGTTTTTTGCTGATAAAGCGCGCCTAAGCAGGGCAGTGCAAATGTACAACATATAAAAGTGTCGTGAGATCGTGGTTCATGAGTAATCTCCGGAAGTATACAAGGTTATTTGTCGTAGATGGTTTCAAGGTTGTAATTGGATGTTGCGTGCGAGAAAATAAAAAATAAATATGTGGATTGTGGGAAAATACATTGGCACCCACAATTGTAAAATGGACACATTCAGTGGGAATCATTTTAACTTGAATGTTGACTTGATTTCTCTTGTCTTGATTTCACACATTGAAGCGTCTATGAGGTACAAGATCAAAAAGTGTATAACATATGTCCACCAGGTATATGGATGTACCATTACCAAAAGAAAGATATTTCTCGGGCGTAAACGTGCGTTTGAAATTGTTTATGGTAACTGGGATAAGTCATTTGTCGTTCTACCAAGGTACATGGATACATTGCAACACTTTAACCCCGGGACTGTTGTTGAAAGGAAGCTTGAGTGGAGTCCGAAAATACCAGAATACATATCTAGATATGTGTTCTAGGCATTTAAACTAGCCATTGATGATTTTGTGCATTGTCGACCGGTAATCTCATAGACGACACTCATGTCTATGGAAAGTATGATATTAAGTTGTTAATCGCCATTGCTGTAGATGCTAATGGAAGTATATTTCCCCTAGCATTTGCTATTTGTGCCAATGAAAGTCAAGAAATGTGGACATTGTTTTTGAACCACTTGAAGGAGCACGTTGTAAAAACGCGTTCAGGTATTTGTCTAATATCTGATCGGCATGACGGTATTATAAGTTCTGTATAGAATTTGCATGTATGACAGGAACCGTATGCCTACCACCGTTACTGTGTTAGGCACTTTAAGGCCAACTTCCAGAGGGCTTACCCGAATAAGTACTTGCATGATTTATTGTGGATGGCTGCAACAAATCACCAAGAGTGTAAATTCAGGAAGCAAATGGAATTGATTAGGCAGGAAGACCTAGAAGCCTATTATCTGTTGATGCGACATGAGCTTGACAAGTGGACTTTGCATGCGGAGGGTGGTAGAAGATGGGGGAATTATGACTACAAATGTGTCAGAGTCTTTCAATGGGTTATTGAAGTCTACACGTGGATTGCCAGTCACTTCCATGGTGCGGATGTCATTCAAGTAGATGGCAGAGAGATTTGTTGAAAGATCTAGAGGTGCATCGTCATTGATGGAAATGGGTGTTGAATTTATGCCTCAACCAATGAAATGATTTGAGAAGTGTAGGAAGCAAGCACAGTGGCATTCATTTTTGCAGTATTGCAGCGAGCGAAATATTTTTGAAGTTCGCACTGGTCTGCGTCAGAACCGTGGAAATAATACACACACCTTCAATGAAGCCAGAAGTTTATGCTCCTATGAAAAATGGTCAATCTATCACTTGCCATGCTCATATGCCATGAAGTGCTTTCAACACAGGTTTCGCGGTAACGAGGTACGTTGATAAAGAATATAATGTTGTTGCATACTTAAACACCTATAGTGGACAGTTGTAGCCAGTGGGTGTTGAGTATTATTGGTCGCCGGAACCATTTAAAATGGTGTGTAACAAATCTTATGTGCGCCAACGACAAGTGCAAAAAGGAACACGTATACAGAACCAAATGAATGTTGATGATATCGTTTATGCGCGTAAATGTGGCATATGTTCCCAGACAAGACACGACCGCCATAAATGTCCTTCAGCTGGTTTGGAAAGCGGTGGTAATTCAGCTCCAGGTGGCAGTTCATCCAATATACCCAATATCAAGGATAAACGTAGTATTTTATTTGAGTAATTTTGTTGTACTAAATTTATGTAAATGTTCAGGTTGTAAAATGTATGAAATAAAATTATGTTTCCAATGGGGTTAAATCTAATTGATATTTAGAATTAAAGATTCAATACAATAGTTGAACATACACCCCCAAGGAATAAAAAACAATTGTCATTCGCCATTATCATCATTGTCTGGCACTATTTCATTATCACCTACTTTATCTTCTTCGTCAACATCTTGTACGCACCCTTCGGGACCAAGGGCATCGTAATCTAGGCCCTAGTTGACACACATTTATCATATTTCATCGCTATCATCAGTAAGACCACTTGCTTACCACAATATGGGACTCCTATGTCCAACGTATGTGGTAAAAACTTAGGTAGTCCCTCCCACTCGACATCTGTTGGGAAAACAGGATAATCATTGTCTTTATGTAATTTCTCATTTTTTAATAAATCCCAGTACTGATCCTCCGTTCCTTCCAGTTGTTAAGATCATCCATTGCATGATGAACAACAAGTGACTTTTCCATCTCTAGAATCCCCTTCATCAAATGCCGAATCACTTCTGGTTCATCTTTGTGTGTGTTTGTTTGGAATGTTGCAGACAGTGCTTGTAGTACAACAAGCCCATGCTAGTGACAGTACTTCATAATCATATTGTTTTGAGTAAAGGGGAACCCATTGTAGTTTTTCGCCCCAAATTCGCATACCTTCAGGCTTTGTAGAATGCTCTTCGCCCTTAATAATGTGCCCTGTAACTTTGAGATCAGTGTGTATACTGAAGGCATATAACTATACGGGGATAGAGTGGGTGGTCCCTAATGAACTCCCACATATCGTCTATATGTCTGGGGCGGAATGTCCGGGACAAACACTGCCCATCCCAGATTTATGAAGACCTATGGTTGTCCTGTAGCAACAGTAGCTCTCGAGATATAGGTCTGAGATGCATAGGGGGAACCTCCATCACAATATCTGTAAATTGAACCATATTAATTAAAGTATTTTTCTTTTTGATTGCTTAACATCTTTAAATATCTTTTATATTAATATTTAATCAATATTTTTACTATATTATTACTTAAGTTGATATATTTTCTATATTATTATTTTATATGTTAATTTATTATTTTATATGTTAGGTTATTATTTTATATATTAGGTTATTATTTTATATGTTAGTTAATTATTCTATATGTTAGTTTATTATTTTATATAGTTTATTTTTTTATATGTTTGTTTCTTATTTTATATGTTAATTTATTATTTTATATGTTTGTTTATTATTTTATATCTTAGTTTGTTATTTTGTATGTTAGTTTATTATTTTAAATATTTTTTCTTATTTTATATGTGAGTTTATTATTTTATATGTTTGTTTATTATTTTATATTTAGTTTATTATTTTGTATGTTAGTTTATTATTTTATATGTTAGTTTATTACTTTCTATGTTTGTTTCTTATTTTATATGTTTATTTCTTATTTTATATGTTAGTTTATTATTTTATAACTATACATGATATAATTAATAAGTATTCATATAATAATACTTAGTTTGAGAAATATTGTTGTAACGACCCGGCCGGTCGTTTTGAAAATTTAAGTCACGTCCGACGGCATAAGGCCCTAAGAAGCTTCATATTATGTGTATTGACTTGCGTGCGTGGTTGAATTCAGTTACCGGATGATTCAGAGTGATTTGGGACACTTAGTCCCTAAAACGGAAGCTTAAATCTTAGGATTTTGACCGTAGTCGGAACTATGTGAAGACGACTCCAGAATAGAGTTCAGTCAGTTCCATTAGCTCCGTTGGGTGATTTTGGACTTAAGATCGTGCCCGGACTGTAAATTTGAGGTTTGTAGCTGATTTAGGCTTGAAATGGCGAAAGTCGAATTTTTGCAGATTTGGACCAGAAGTGGACTTTTTGATATCGGGGTCGGAATGCGTTTCCGAGAGTTGTAACAGCTCCGTTATGTTATTTGGAACTTGCCTGCAAAATTTGACGTCATTCCGGGTTGATTTGATAGGTTTCGACACGAGTTTTAGAAGTTGAAAGATTTGAAATTTATAAGTGCGATTCATGGTGCGATTCGTAGTTTCGACGTTGTTTGATGTGACTTTAAGGCTCGACTAAGTTCGTATGGTGTATTAGGATTGGTTGGTATGTTTGTTTGAGGTCCTAGGGGCCTCGGGTGAGTTTCGGGTGCTTAACGGATTAAAAGTTTGATTTGTGATATTGCTAAGTCTTCAGGCTTCTGGTATTTTCGCACCTGCGAAGAAGAGACTGCAGGTGCGAGAGCGCACGTGCGGAGAGGCAAGCGCAGAAGCGGAAAAATGAAGGAGTGCCAGGGGTCGCAGGTGCGAGGAAAATTCCGCATCTGCGATGCCCGCAGATGCGAAGATTGAGGCGCAGGTGCGAGAAGAGATGGACTTGACAGTCTCCGCAGATGCGGAGAAATTGTGCGCATCAGCGGCTCCACAGAAGCAAATTTTTTGGCGCGCAGAAGCGAGAGGAAGGGCAGGTGCGGTTGGACATGCGCACCTGCGGTCGCGCAGATGCGGCTATTTATGCGCATGTGCGGTCACGCCTGGGCAGAAAAGAGAAATTCGAGGGTTTGGTTTCATTTTTCGTTTTTGGACTTGAGAGCTCGGAATTTGGCGATTTTTTGAGGGTTTTTCAGAGGAAACTTTGGGGTAATGATTCCTAACTCGTTTTTGGTTGTTTTCCATTAATCCATAGTTGTTTTCTCCATTTAGTTTCGGGTTTGTATTGAAAATTTAGGAAAATGGGAAGAAGTTCTTCATCTAAGAGTTTTGAGTTTTGATTGGGATTTAGACATCGGATTTGGATAATTTTGGTACGAGTGAACTCGCAAGTGAATAGGTATTCGTATTTTGTGATTTTTACCCGATTCCGAGACGTGGGCCCGGGTCGACTTTTTAGGGTGAATTTCGGATTTTTTATTAAATATTAATTTTATTGATTAGATAAGTTAATTATTGTTGTATTCATGTTATGAAATTGTGTTTGGCTAGATTTGGGCCATTCAGAGTCAGATAATTGAGGAAAGGACATTCTTACAGACTGTTTGAGCTTGATTCGAGGTAAGTATCTGGCCTAACCTTGTGTGGGAGATTTTTCCCTTAGGATTTGAGTCTTCTATGTTGATTTGTTGTCCATGCACGCGAGGTGACGAGTGTGTGCTCGGACTTATTTGTGAAAAGTTAGCCTTTAAGATTCTTAAGTCCTCATATTCACTGAGTATGAAGTTGTTCTTGATATGATTAAGTTCTTATTTACTAGTTTCACCTCTACATGCTTTAATTAGAATTAATGGCTTTCAAGATTCACTCTTATTTGACTTAACTAAAGATTTTTTTTTACCTCCTCTATTGTCATGCTATCTTTTCATAACTGCTTATCTTTATTTGAAATTATTATTATATCATCTTATAATTTATTTAGTCTTAATTGAGGTTATGATTATCTTTCCGCTGCTTATCCTTAATTAAATTGTTGAAAATCCTTAGTAATTTCTCAACTTTAAAATAAGTTTTAGATATCCTATATCTTAGTCGGCTTGTTTTATTTGGAATTATTTGACTCGTGTTAGTTTCCCTGTTGTTAAAATGTATATTGTGGGATCGTTGATACATATTAGTTTCCCTTCGTTGAGTTGTTCTCTTTACGCCTAGCATTATTTAATGTGGTTATTCTTTGTGATTTGGTCCCATATTTTCCTGTGATTTTAAAATTTCTTGAGTTGATTTACTTGTCATACTTTGTATTATTGCCATTGTTGTTGTTGTATTTGTTGTGGTGATGCATGAAGTTTCTGCCGTGCGGTTGTTGTTATGGGGTTGCATGAGGTTTCTGCCGTGCTATTGTTACTATTGATTTTGCACATGCAGCGTGCAAGGTGGGATATATATATATATATATATATATATATATATATATATATATATATATATATATATATATATATGTGTGTGTGGGTTGCGCATGTGGCGAGACAAGGTGAAAACATTATTATGCACGTGTGGCGAGACAAGGCGGCAATTATGTTACTATTGCACACGTGGCGAGACAAGGTGGGATGTGGCAGAGATTGATTTGTGATGATTTATGGCCTGGGGCATTCTTGTTGTTGATATTTGTGTAGTGGTATACGTACCTGTGTGAACTTGATCTTGTGAAAGCTGTGAGAAAATATTCTACGTGTTGTCCGTTCTTCTTCTTCCTTATGCTTATTTGCTGGTATGGACTATGTTAGGACACTTGCACAAGCATACACGTAGTTAAGCACTCTTATCGGATAAGAAGTGTTCTTGATATTGTTGAGCATAGATGCTCACCCTTGTTTACTTGCCTTCTATGTGAGAATGGCTCTATTAGCACGTGAGTCGTCAGTGTGGTTATGAGGTGTTATGAGGGCACAAGTTGCCAAGTGTTAGGGTTCAGGTATCGAGACCCGTGAGATTGTAAATTGTCCGAGGTTCGGTACCTCGTGGAATTGTTGACTAAAACCTGATGTAAAAGTGGTTGTAATTACTGAGTTATTACTTGTCCTTGTTGTATTCGTGATTCCGGATTTAGGTTGTGTTCCATTCACTTTGTCTGCGTCATTTTCATGATATTCCGCTGATACTTATTGTTTCTTGCTTTAATGCCATTACTATATTGTGGGCCATATTGCATAGTCTTTATGTAGACATCATACTTTTGTTATTCATGTACTTATATCTGTTCGGTTTATTAGACCAGTGGGTGTCTTGACTGTTCCTCGTCACTACTCCACCGAGGTTAGTCTTGATACTTACTGGGCACCGCTGTGGTGTGCTCATGCTACTCTTCCGCACATTTTTGTGCAGATCCAGGTACTTGTTCGTTAGCTAGCTGTGTGGATTGTTGCTGTAGAGACTCAAGGTAAACCTGCTCCTGCGTTCGCGGGCTTCGGAGTCACCTTCCAGTTTTCGTTTTGCACAGTTTATACTTATTTCTGGACAGTTATATTTAGAAATTTTCTAACAAACACTCTGTAGAGCTTATGACTTGTACTACCGGTTTTGGGAATTTTAAGAGATTCTATTTAAATAATATTGTTTTAATTATTGTTAGGCTTACCTAGTCCCTAAGACTAGGTGCCATCACGATACCCAAACGGAGGGAAACAATTGGGTCGTGACAATTGTTATTTTTTATGTTATTTTCTTATATTTGTTGATTAACATTCGAGAGAGTTTGTGTTTGAACTATCATTTTTTCAAATATTTTTGGGGTTAACAAATAATTAAATAATTAATTTCAATAACTACAAAAATACTACGCTAAAGGGCATCATATTTTACTACGCTAAAGGGCACTAAATTATAATTACGGGCACAACACAACACTAAAGGGCACTAAACAACAATAAAGTCACATATTAATATATGTACAACAATAAAATCTAAATAACATTAATTATTCATAAAATAATAATTTATCAATTTTACTAATCTTTTAGCACATAAATAATCTAATCCGGATAAAAAATAACAAATTAAGTTAATCACAAAAAAATCACGAAAATACATATACCACAATAAAAACAACTAATAAATATTTTTTATAACAGCTAATAACATTAATTATTCATAAAATAATAATTTATCTATTTTACTAATTTTTTACCACAACAATAATCTAATCCGGATAAAAAATAATTGTAACGACCCGGCCGGTCGTTTTGAGTATTACAACCTCGTTCCTCCATTTACTGCTTAATGTATGCCTTACATTTGTTATGTGATTTGCCGGTAGTAATTGGTTCGGGTCCGGTGCGGTTTTGGAATGATTTGAAACACTTAGTTCCAAAGTTTAGAACTTAAGTAGAAAAGGCTAAACGGATGTTGACTTATGTCTAACGACCACGGAGAATTTTTTTGCTAAGAAAATAAAGGTTTTGTGGTGCCGAGGCAGAATCACTCTGTGGACCGCATAATGGCCGCAGAGTGAGGCAGGTAAGGGGCCATTTTGGATGCCATTCTGTGGTCGACTATGCGACCGCAGAACTGTTCTGCGGTTCATTATGCGACCGTAGAACATGTATGCGGGCCGCATAGTGACCGCAAACCCAGGAAGGTTCTTCTCAGTTCTGGAGGTCAATTGTACGGCCAATATGAGGACCACATATCCGTTCTGCGGTCGCATATACGACCGCATATCCTGTCCGGAGATTCATTTTTGGGTTTTATAACCCGACCCAACTTCGATTTATAGCCTTTGAAGCTCATTTTTTAGACAAAATCTGACATTTGAGAAGGGAAAGTGTTATAGAGAGAGGAAAAAGCTCAAGTGCTTTGTTCATCAAGATTTTGTTCAAGCTTTGAAATCCAACAAGGAAATATCACAAGATCTTCACCCAAGAGGTAAGGTTCTAACCCCTAGTCTTCAATTTCGAGTTTGAGTAAAGATGGATAATTAAGAGTATGATTCTTGGGTGTTATAGTATTATTTATACATACACATACTAATAAGGTTTATGGAAAGATTATTAAGTTCAAATGAGTAAAAATTGGGTTGAAAATGGTAGAAATCTTCAAAGACTTTAATTGAAGATTTGAGGGTCGAGTTGAAGTCGAAATTTGGTAAAATTTATATGGTTGGACTATTGGTTGGATGGGAGTTCATATTTTGTAACTTTTGTCGGATTTCGAGATGTGGGCCCCACGGGCGATTTTTGAATGAATTTCGGATTTTTATTGGAAAATTAGTATTTCCTTGTTGAATTAATTACAATAATTAGTATTGACTGAATCGAATTAATTGTGGCTAGATACGAGACTTTCAGAGACCAATTCTCGTGGCAAGAGCATAGAGGAATAAAGAATTACACTGTTTGAAGTAAGTAACAGTTCTAAATTTGGTCCTGAGGGTATGAAACCCTGGATTATGTGTTGTGTGATAGGTTTTGAGGTGACGCACATGCTAGGTGACGGGCGTGTGAGCGTGCACCGTAGGAATTATGACTTGGTCAAATTCCATGAAACTCTGTAATTGAATTATCTATTGATATCCGTACATTCTCTACGTGTTAGAGAAAATTGAGATGAGACTCGTATTAAAAATCATGCTTAGACATATGTTGTTATTATTGGTACCCACTGGGGTCATTTTTGTGGTCGAAGTATATGCTAAAATTATAATTTCATACTCAGTCATGTTCATTCATTTCATATCATATCTCAGTCTCTGTTGCTATTTATTTATCTCAGTTCTTAATTTGGTCCTTTTGTTTATTGTATTTGGTCTCGGATTATTATAGACCGGGTTTTCCAGACTTGTAATGTATAGATGCTCATGTACTTAGTGACACCGGGCTTTGGGAGTGTATTTATTTCTAATGTTTGGGATATTTACTCTTAAACTTAATTATTATGTTTTCAGTATTTAAATAAAAATATGGGTTATTGATGTTGTCAGTTTGCCTAGTATCGAGATAGGCGCCATCACGACGGGTGAGATTTTGGTCGTGACAACAACAAATTAATTAAATTATTAAACAATCACGAAAAAACAAAGATCACAGTAAAAAAAATAACTAATACGCATTTTTTATACATAAGTTTTAACAAAAAGTAAGTCGGAATACCTCGATTTATAATTTTTTGAAAGGTGAGGATTTGATGATTTGAGGGCCGAAACGAGCAATCCACTACGCGATAACGCCTTAGATCCGATGTAAGCTTGCTACAATATCGAGAAAATACACTTTTTGTGGGATAGGTGGGCTCCAGTGAGTTTTTTTTCTTTAAAATGGAGGGGGGCCGATTTTTTGGTTTAGGGGGTTTGCTGTTTCGCGTCTGGCGAGGGAAGGAGATGGCACGGTTTTTTATATAGGTATAGCGCGCATATATAAGGCGCTATATATATGCGCGCTATACCTCCCGCCCATTTTAAGTTCATAGATAGCGCGGTTATTCACCGCGCTATATATAAAATGGTACCTAATTTTGTTTTTAACCTATTTGTGTTGCTTGAGTCCAGAAGAACCACATTTTGGTTCCGGACTCATAGAGGAAGAGGAAGGGTTTGGGAAAGCTTCAAAGAAGAAGAAAGGACGATTTGCTACTTTTTCTATTTTTTTTTGTCTTTTCTAAAATACATGTGACATTCCATAATTCGTTCATTTTGTGTGTCAGTGCAATTGTATTTCACACTTGTAATGTGTTGGACTTGAGTGTCCATAAGTCTACTTCAGTTGAGAAGAGGTGTAAAACGATAAAGGAGTCAGTTGAGGTGTTAGTGTGGTGTTTGAGGACAGCTTAAAAGGCCAGTTTATGTTTTTCGCCATTACTTTTTATATACTTAATGGAAAGATCCTCTGAAATGTGTTGGATCACTTATTCTCAACCAAACGGCCCCTGAGTGTTTAGCTGATTTGATATTGTGATGTAGTATATGCATAATTTATGTTTAATATATGTATAACTGTATAATCTATGTATACTAGCTAGAATACATGTGGCATTCCATAATTCGTTCATTTTGTGTGTCAGTGCAATTGTATTTCACACTTGTAATGTGTTGGACTCGAGCGTCCATAAGTCTACTTCAGTTGAGAAGAGGTGTAAAACGATAAAGGAGTTAGTTGAGGTGTTTGTGTGGTATTTGAGGACAGCTTAAAGGGCCAGTTTATGTTTTTCGCCATTACTTTTTATATACTTAATGGAAAATCCTCTGAAATGTGTTGGATCACTTATTCTCAACCAAACGGCCCTGAGTGTTTAGCTGATTTGACATTGTGATGTAGTATATGCATAATTTATGTTTAATATATGTATAACTGTGTATAATCTATGTATACTAGCTAGAAAAGTAAATATTAAATCTAGCCGGCTATTTGTATAACAATTCATCAAGAAGAGAGCCTACAAAATACTTGACCCATGTGTAATTCTCATTGGGCGTTAACAAAATACCAATAAGTCACACATTCATATTTTGTTGGAAGTTGTATATATTATGTGAAGGTTTTATTACTATGTTTTGAAAGTGAGTAGTACTGTTTTTCTTGTAATTAGGGATCTAATTACGTCTATCTCTGTATATCACCCTTTAGATTTCTTTCTGAGGTAATTATGAAACCATACTGATCAAAAACCATTTTATAATTACTAACATTCAGTCATAATTGCAGGAGATTTTTTTTTTACTTTTCTATGAAAATATAATTCAGTGATTTAGAGGGGGAAACAATATTTGAGTTGTGGTTGATAAAGATAATATTTGAAGTAATGTTGAAAAAGAATATGTAGAAGTTAATGTTGTGTCTGAACATAAATTACTTGATAAACTAAGTTCGGTATTAGCAAGTATTGATCCTTAATAAAACGGCCCTCAAGTCATTCAATAGTGGAATAGCTCAAATTGAGACAACATAAATGGGCTTCATTTAGAGGCCCTTTTACATAGGATTGGCCGACATATACAACCAAAAATCTTGATGAGTTGATAAATACTTTTTCATTCTTAATTAGAAGTTTTATATTCGAGCCTGTGAAATGAAGCTGATTCTGGTTAGGAGTGCCTTACTCCCAAATTGGGCTTCACAACATAATTTACGAATTGACGAGCCCCAAAACAGAAACACCGAACTTAGAATAGTAAAAGCAGACTTCTATGTGTGAAGTTTAATTGTGTAGTAGGCCTCTTTAAGAAGCTAAAGGGTGATAAGATCTGATGGTCAGCACCCCCACCTACTCTAGGGTATGGGTTTGAGTCACTAAAGAAACTCTACAAAGGGGAGTCAAAGGATTTAGGAATCCAAAAAAAAAAAAAAAAAACTAAAAGTTATTCTAAACTTGTTGTTCAAAGTGAACATTGAGCTCCAAAATAATGGTGACATGTTTGTGTGGCATATGATCAACTCAGTTTATCAATATGACAGGATATCTTTTGCTTTTGGCATGTGCATATATATATATATAGTTACTTTTTATAATAATTAATGATCCTTTCGAATGTGTTGAGTCACTTTATACTCGTCTTAATAGAAGAATGGAAAAATATCAACCACAATAATAAATAAAATCGAGGAATTATCAATATGGTGGGATGGATTGAATCAATATATTCTTAATAAAGTTTTCAAGTTCGAGCTTTTAAAATAAATTAAATTTCTGAATCTTTTAATAAGCTTTATGCGACACTAGACCAATTTATTTTAATTCATTATCTGCCTAAGTTTTTCTCCTAACATTCATTATTTTCCTTTCTCATTCTTTCCCTATTTACCTTGCACGGCCAAAGAAAATTCTTAAATTTCAAATAAACCAATTTGGACTCGATAATCAAATTGATCTGCTTTTGACCTAAATACGGAGTATATCTTTTTCCAACCAAAGCCAAGCTTTTTTCAAACATTAACATGTCAAAATAGTAAGTGCAAACAATTCAAGATTTCAAGCTACACACTGACCATCCTAACTGCTCCTTAGCAAGTTGCATTTTTCTTCAGAGAAAATCGTAAATATGCTACTATGCTATGATTAAAACCCTAGATTTTCTCTTCTCATATGGCTAAGTCAGTTTGAATGCACAAATATAGTTTCTAATCATAAAGGTAAGTCCTTTTTATTCTGCTATTTAACAAGTTTCAAATATACAAATCATATTGTTATAACTTAAGATACTTGATGCTTGTATAGTACTAATTCAACTTTTTTTTTCTTTTTCTTTTGTAGTCAGAAGGAGCTTTTTGCTCTCTAAAAAGATGCATATATTGTATACTTGTCCGCTGATTCTGTTTATGGCTTTACTCTTTGCTTATGCTGCTGCTACTGCTGCTGATTTAGAGGTAATAGCTTGAAAAAGAATTGATTTTTTTTTTTTGTGTTTAAGTTTTTAAATTAATGTTTAAAGCAAACCCCATTTGATTTCATTGCTTCAAAATCCAATCTGGGGTGTAACACCCCCACCCCACCCAACTTTTTTTTTTTTTTTGTAAAGTTTCAAGATTCTAAGTTGATGCTACTTAACTGTGAAGTAATGTGATTTACTAGAATTAAGTTTCTTATTGATTATCAATTTGGATGTTAGACCAATGGAGCTGAAAAGGCGGGTGCGGATGCAGGAATTTTGAGTAGTAATAGCAGTGTGAATGAGAATTTAGACCTGATAAATATGAATAGAAAAAAGGATGGTCATTTGGATAACGATAGTTCGAGTAACCAAATGAAGTTAAAGGAAGATGGGGACCTAAGGAAAGTGAATAATGGTAGTGGCATTATTGGTGGGTTGACAGATGTTGGGGATCAAAACAAGTCCAATGATAGTAGTGCGAAAAAGGGTGACGACAGAGAAGGGTTGAAAGAAGCTGAGGTGGAAAAGAAAAGAATTGATAGTGGTTCTAAGAGAGATGACAGGAAGGAGGAGACGAAAGAAGCTGAACAGCAAGACAAAGCAAAAGATATTAGTTCCGAGAAGCAGGGTGAGATGGAAAAGATTCTGCCGGATGGAATTCAGTCGAGAGAGGAGATTTTGCCTACAAGAAAGGAGAGTTTCCATGGTGAAGAATGCGATTCATCTTATAGTTGCACGATAGAGGAAAAAGCAGTGGTTGCATGTCTTAGAGTTCCGGGCAATGGTATGTTTTTGTTCACATTCTCTATTTATAGACAGCTTTTATTAGTTGCTTCCTTTTATATTAATGTTAACAAAGAAGTTGCAGTTGTATGTAGTATGGTAATGCATGCTTTTGGTATACTTTCCTTTATCTAATTAATTAATTCAACGGTATCCTTTTATCTGTCATTAAAATTTAAACTTGCATCTGGAGATTCTTATAAATTTTAGAAAGAAGATGATTTTGAAACATGCTCCCTAAATGACAGAGATATTAGAAAGCTCTTATTTACGGAATGCAGTCCTTCGTAGTTCTTATGTTGAATTGGTATTGAACATTTTATTTACTTCTTCGTGTATCTTTTTGAAATTTCCTCTAGTTAAGCTGCCTCCATACCTTTATTTCCTTAATGCACGTTCTGGAGAAACAATCTTCAGATAGAAAACTATAGTATTATATCCTCCTTAGAACTATAGTACTATTGTTGAGTAATTTGTCCTCCTTCCTCTTCCAAAAGATAATGCCCTTGTTCTGCTGTTGTTAGTCTGTATGACTGGTTGTTGTACAAGTCCCGTTTCAGCAGCAAAGTTTAGGGATCATATAGCTAAGACAGATCTTTGCTGGTTACTTCACAAGTTCACATAGACTGCGCCATTGATATACTCTATAAGCAGTTTTGGACAGGTTTACAATTTTAGCTTCTTATCTAGCTTTACAACAAACTTTGATGAATGGGAGTTATAATGAAACGCCAAAAACTAAGTGGACTTTCATCGATCGATCAACCATGTCTCAAAAAGCAAGCTCACCCAAGTCACTGCTTTCTTCCTCTATCCCTAAACAAACAGTCAAAATGATAACTAGCCCCTGTCCTACTTATATGTGTTACTCCTTCTCTCCTTGCTTCTACCAAAAATAAAAGGTGGGATGGCAATGAGAACTTTTGTAAAAATAGGTGGAGATAAGTTGACTTTATGCATCAATATTTTTTTTATACTGTGGAAATCAAATCACTGCATCAGCTCATGTAGTTTCATCCGTTTGTTGTGTGGCCGTGATACATGTCTGCAGCAAATAGCTCAAAGCATGCTCTTATTTTGTATTTTAAAGAAACTCATAAGTAGGATATTCTCTAGATAGAAGTGTCTATCTGATTAAATGAATAGACCCAATTGTATCTTATGTCATGCCGTTGCTGTTTGAGTAACTGTAGTATGACCTGTTGCTTTCCTTTCCAGAATCTCCAGACCTTTCACTTTTGGTTCAAAACAATGGAAAAGGAACTGTCAATATTTTGATTAAGGCTCCTGAGTTTGTACAACTGGAGAAAGAGAAGATTGAACTGCAAGGAAAGGAAAATCAGAGGGTAAGAATACTTCACTAGCATTACTTAAAGCATTATGAAACAGCTCTTGATAGTGGGTGGCGACCTTGAATGTAGACAACTTTCCGTGCTTATCCATTAAGTTTAAATGCTCCAACAGCATAAAAGATTTTCGAAAATATTATTTTCCCATTACTGATGTTCTCTAGATGGATCCACCTACAGTATAACCATCCCATTTTATTCTTTAATTTATTTCTTGCTTTATCTAGCTTCCTTCGGAAGAAATGTAGACCTATGTGAGGAAACAGGTGTTCTGATTTGAAAAGAATTACCACTTTCATCATTACAGAACACTTCTACTCTGATGAAAACTCTAATCAGAGGAGCAAATATGATTGGATCTTTGCCCCTTTCCTCTCAAAATAATATGTGGAAGCAATGTAGCTCTGGATCACCCCTTCCATCACATGCTCTCTTTTCGTTAAAGTAGAAAATATGATAACACCAGAACTTAACTACAACTACAGTGGAGCACCCCTCCCCCTTTCTGGCCGATTAGGCAAATTGAGCACCTTGGTCAATTATGTATGTTATGATGTTCTTTTTGTTAACCAAGTAAAGCTCCCAGAAACTATATCTGGTGATGGTTCAAAATTAGTCATTTCCAAGTTATCGTGGTACTGTTTGCAATTTTGAGATAGTATGCCTCTGATATATTAGAGACCTTTTAACCGATAAAAAAAGAAGATATATTAGAGACCTTTTATGTTTAATCTAAGTTCTTAGGTAAATACAACTTGTGATTTTTGACACTTCAAGCTTTAACATACTTTTGGTGCTATTGTGAGTTTTGACACTTCAGCTTTAACATACTTATGATGCTAGCAATCTTTGTTTGGGTTTACATCTCGTTGAAGACAGCTATATCATTTGCCGTGTAAGCTGTAACAAATACATTTAGTCAGTGATTGTTTCTTTGGTATATCAAATTTAGATATTGATGTAGAAATCCTGGAGTGGTTGTGGCTTCTGCTGCCAGGGGTAATTTAAGAGTATGTGCAAGGGGCTGTCTTACTGGCAAGCTTGCTGACTTCTGCTGAAATACTGCCACTGAAACGGCATAATGATGTAGTTTGCTACCACTTCGTTGCAAAAAGGGCAAACTATGAAGACTGATCCGCTGATCAGAGAAATGGTGAAGGGTTACTAAATTAGGAAATTGTGCATCTTAAAGAGGTTAGGTAGATCAGCACCTTGTTAACAGGGAACAACTTGTGTGTGTGAGGCAATTTGAATTACATGAACGTAATAAGTCCAGATGCGGAAATATGGTATTCATCATATACATGACTTAAATAGTAAGAGGATAATTGACTGAATCATCATAACTACTTTGTGATGAAACATGTCTTGTGGAATTACTTCTGTTCCGGATTACTTTGAAGTTTTCATTTTTAGAGGTAGAACTCTATTAAGTGTGTGCACATGCGGCCTCTATCCATGTCACATGGGTATCTCCTGTTTCAATGTGAATCAATAGGCCGTATTTGGTACCTGCAAAAAGCTTGAAGGCGTCCAGAAGATTCATATTCTTATATTTAGTGCTTATGTAGTTAATTACTAGAACTAGAATTGTTTGAATGTTGTCTACAGCTTTAGTCTAGTGGCCATCGGCAGATACACCTTCAGGCAAGCGGTGTCACGTGACACCGCTTCATCGAAATTTTTATTAAATATGTATATATAGATGATATATATACATACATGACACCTTCAGCCTCTTGCAGAAATACAGGGTAAGGCTGCGTACGATAGACCCTTGTGGTCCGGCCCTTCTCCGGATCCCGCGCATAGCGGGAGCTTAGTGTACCAGGCTGCCCTTTTTTTTTATAGATGATATACAAAATGAAAATATTAGGTATAAATATAAAAAAATGACACCGCTTTTCATTATAGTGATTTATTCAATTCATTTATTTTTTCAAATTTTGACATCGCTTATCAAAAATGTTGCGTACGCCCCTGCTAGTGGCCATGTTGGGGTTTAGTACTTTAAATTAGTCTTCGGGAAATTTTATTGTGAATTGAGAAACATCCTGGCAAAGCATATTTTGACAATATATACATTTATCTAAACTGGATTTTTCCCTATCCGTTTGACATGTAACCGAGGTACTTTCTCCACATGCAGATGAAGGTTTCTATAAGGAATGCAGGAAATGACAACAATATCATTCTAAAGGCCGGGGATGGCCAATGCACTCTTGATTTCAGGGGTCTGATTGACAATGCTGATAAAACATCTCAATTCAAGTATGGTTTCCTATCTTTTGCAATAATGTGTTTGGCTGCTATTGCATTAGTGGCCACAGTCTTGATGTACTTTAAACGGAGGCTTCTAGTAAGTAGCGGCCACAAGTATCAAAAGTTGGACATGGATTTACCAGTTTCCAGTGGCGGAAAGACGGAGACACTCTCAACTGATGGATGGGACAATAGCTGGGATGACGATTGGGATGATGAGGAAGCGCCCAAAGCACCATCCGTGCCAGTCACTCCTTCCTTCTCGTCTAAAAGCATTACCTCACGACGGTCTAGTAAGGAAAGCTGGAAAGACTAGCTCTATTTTTTGTTTTTGCCACATGATAATTAGAAAGAATATGTATGACTTAATTGTGCAGTAGTAGCGACGAGGCAACAAGTTGTGACACTACGATTCAAATTGCGACATCTTTGCTGTCGGGCTTTCCCCTTGGACTATTTCTTTTCATTATCTTTTGGAAGAGAGAAGTCTCATGTATTGATACATTAACCATACTTGGACTTAATGAGCAACACACTTTAGCTTAGATTTCTTTCTGCCTTTGCCCTTCCAACTCAGGATACTTTTGCTTTTATGGGTCTATAGAAGTCCAAAGCATTGGTATAATAGAAAGTAAATACATTTTGATATGGGCCTATGTTTTTGGGCTTTTGAAAAGATGGATGTGAAACCATCATTGGGTCATACATGTTGAATCCAATGCCAATATGGGCCTACCTTCTTAAGGTTTCCTGGGTTGGAATATTTAGTTCTCTCATATGACTACTTTCATCTTTAATTTGTGCATAGAGCGTGTTCATGGTTCATTTGGATCGATTTTTCCTTAAAAAAAAACCAAATCAAGTAAGTCGATTTTTCAAATATTGAAATCGAATCAAACTAATTAAGTCAATTTTTTTTATAGATTCATGGGTTTTGTCGGCTATTTATCGATTTTTTATTAAATATGAGACATATACTACCAAACACATTTTTAATGTAATACTATCAAACCAATTACTCTTTAAGAAATCTATTATTTATCAAGATATATTGATGATAATTAAATCAAATAGTGATGAATAATTTAAGGACTTAATTAAAAATAAATTATATGTAATATGAAATAGATTCTTGTACTTAGCAAAAATAAAACTATCAATCAAACTACAATATAAAGGCAAAGAACTAGATTATTATAATAGCAAAGAGCTAGACTAATACATGTACCATAATATATAGGTTTTTAAAATTCAATACCAAAATCAAACCAAATCGGTATTGATTTTTTACGTTAGTTTGGTTCGATTTTTCGGGTTTTTATGAACACCTCTAAGCAACACCATGTCATAAGTGTATTACTTTCTATGTAATATCAAAGAGTCGATCTCATGATTTAAAGTTAAGACGGTTACGTAGAATTCCATCAAAACTACTGTAGATGTGTGTGTCTATACATTACAAATTATATTCACGTGTATGATCACAAGTTTCTTATGAAAAATTAGAGTCTCAATAAGCAGTTTTGAAACGTATAGCTCAGCTCACCCTTAGGTCATATGTTTACCCACCACATCTTTTTGTAAGAACTGTCATAATCTAAAGAGCAAATTAAAAAAATGTCATGAGACTAAAACAATTATTAATAATTTTTCTGTCAACTGTTTATCACATGATGTGTAGATTTATGACAGATTGAACTAACAAAAAAGATGTTTCCGGACACCTCAATAGACAAAAGATGCATTTGGAATCACTATTTCTCTAATTGGCTCGTTACTAAGTTGGTCTTAAACTAACGGTAAAATTATCTTTAGTGTTAAGATACTTATTTGAGCCGTAGAATTAAATATTGATGTTTACATCAGGATAGGTTTCCTTCGTTAGAATTCTTGGGGTGCAAATCTTCTTTTGACGTTGTATGAATGCGAAAAAATAAAAAAAATAACTAGATTTACAAATTATACTTAAACAATAGTCACAATTTTAAATTTAGATATTTTTTTATGTACAGATAAAATCTGAACAAAAATACCCTTAAATTTTGAAAAACATGCAGCATAATATGCTGGAGTTCGAAATTTTTTCATATGAGATTCCAGTATAATGTGCTGGAGTTCTAATTTTTTCATATGAGATTCCAGCATAATGTACTGAAATTTCATAATATGCTGGAGTTCCAACATAATATGCAGGAAGTTTATATGGAGGGACTCCGTAATCCAATATAATATGCTGGGATTTTTCTTGTGCTGGAGTTCCAACATAATATGGTAGAAGTTTATAAGCAGGAGCTCCATAATCCTGTATATTATGCTGGAACTTTCTGTGTTTCAATAAAATAATGTCTATTTTTCAATTATCAATCCGAAAAATAATTAGGCTGTGCTATTTTTACAATATTTTGTGCACAAAGTGGCTTACTACCAAGTCATTGAAATCGTGAAAGTATGATTAAATTCCTATAGTCATAATTCATAATTATTAATTAGGTGCATGATTCACACTTATTATTCTTCCTTTTGACTTATATTCCAATTTCATTAGCTCAAAATTTTTATTCTACACGGGGAGGAGCTTTCAAATATTGACACGTGTCTCCCCCTCATTTGATGAGCATGGACAAAATCACATGCTATTGGTGTGGGCCTGGCACGTGGGTGGGGTCTAGATAAGAACATGCACGAGAGCTCACATGTTTGTTACACGTGGCCCGTGATCCCGCAACGTAATCACCGTTGATTGTGATAGGTGTATGAGATTGAGTTCCCGCGGGACCCACATCGTAACTAGGTGTGTCCAATTTTACGGCTGTGATTGGGCTTTTTGAGACATTCTTATCGTAATTTCCTATCCTTCTGTCCACTCATGCTCTTTAATTTTATCTACTATTTATCTTACCCTTTTTTCTTAGAAAATTCATCATAATTTACCGTCGAGATTTCTGATTGTGTGGTTGAAATATCTGTATTCAAATATTTGAGTTATTTGAATTATATGTAAATAATTTTAAAATTTAAATCTTCTCAATAAATATAGATAATCATTAAATATTAATTAAGAAACACTACATGAAAAATATTAATCATTTCTCAAATCTCCTAGTTATAATTTTATTTTTCTTTTTGGGTACAATTCTTGCCGGTGTCATTGAATCTTAAAAATAATCAGGAAGCAAAATAATAACCCATACTTATGGCAAAACAATCAAAGGTTGAGACTATGAGAGACACTTTAGATACGACTTGACTATTTTACTACTACTTGAACTCTTATTTGGTGTGTTAATATCTTTCAAAAAATATTTTTATTTTAAAATTTCAGTTTCTAAAACTTTAATTGTCAATAATAATTATTTTTATAACAATGTAAGTGAAAATATTATCTTTAATCCAAAACTCATTTTAGTCGGCTATCTAAAAAATTTTAAAAAACATTTTAGCCAGCAAATTTGTTTTCCCAGTATGACTACATTTTGATATTTGACATTAACCATGATAAATATCTGAGTTATTTGAATTATATGTAAATAACCTTTAAAGTTAAACCTTCTAGATAATTATAGATAATCGTTAGATATTAATTAAGAAACACTACATGAAAAAAGACTAATATTTTTTTTTCTAATCTCGTATTGATAATTTATTTTTGCATCATTCTCATTGGTATCATTAGAACCTAAAGTTTCACAAAGCGAAATAATAACTCGTAGGTATGGCAAAGCACAAAAGTTGACACAATATGAAAGATTCTTTGGTTACCATGCGACTTTTTTACTACGACTTGAACTCTTATTTGGTATGTTATTATTTTTTTTAAAGTATTTCTATTTTATAATTTTAATTTCTAAAACTTTATATATTTTTTAATAGTGATTATCTTTATGATGATGCAAGTGAAGATATTATCCTTAATTTAAAATTCACTTTAATCGGCTATCTAAAAATTTAAATGATTCTTTAGCCGGTGAAACTTTATTTCAGTATGATTCCATTTTGAGTTTATCGATAATTCTAGCCACAGATTTTGAATTTTGAATATCTTATATATACAGATTTTAAAAAGTACTTTTTGTTACGCTTGAAAATTACAATAGAAACTATCAATTAGAAACCAATATCCCTCTTGTTGAATTCGAGAAAAAAAAAACTTTCACGTAATCTAATGATTCAAAATTAATATTCTTCAACGAAAAAAATATTACACCCTTGCAATATTGGCGTGAAGAGGTTTCAGCTTATGCCCTTCAATTCCTTGAAGGTGCTAAATTGAAATTAATGATAGCAATTGTATAGTCAAAGTTGTGTTATTTGTTTGATGTTCATTTATGCAAATTGACTCTTTAAACAAATATTCTTCAAAAAGGGGAGAAAAAAACTTTTTTAAAATATTGACTGATTTTTGTGATGCTTCTTTCTCCGGCATGTAGGCTTACTTCATTATATATGTAAGTAAACTTTTATTCGATTTTTAAACTCTTTTTTATTATTTGGGTAAACATAGACGCGTACCTTATATATTATATTTATTTTAAAAGAAATTCGCTTTATTCAAATCTAGCTATTGTGTTTTAAAAAACTATAATTATGGGGTTTTAAATGTGAAAAGATTTTATAGTTATATGGAGTTTTGTTTATGCAAAAAGCAAAGTAGTAATTAAATAGTTAGAAAAGATAACAAAAGTTTCTAACATGATAGCACATGATCATTAGCTGAATTAAGTATGATAACATGATAAACAAAAGAATTTTTTATTTTATTTTAATTCAAATTCAAAAACTTTATCTATAAATTCAAAATTATCCTTTAGTTCAAAACTAACTTTTTCTCAAATCTCGTAGTGATAATTTTATTTTTGCACCATTCTCGTTGGTTTCATTGGAACCTAAAAATATCCACAAATCGAAATAATAAGTATTTATGGCAAAGCACAAAATTTGACACAATATGAACGATTCTTTGGTTACGACGCGACTCTTTTACTACGACTTGAACTCTTATTTGGTATGTTATTTTTTTTTTTTTTAAAAGTGTTTCTATTTTGAAATTTCAATTTCTAAACTTTATATATATTTCAATGATAATTATCTTTATAATAATGCAAGTGAAGATATTATCCTTAATTTAAAATTCACTTTAATGGACTATCTAAAAATTTAAATGTTTCTTTAGCCGGTGAAACTTTATTTTAGTATGACTCCATTTTGAGTTTATCGATATCTCTAACCACATATTTTGAATTTTGAACACCCTATATATATACATATTTTTTTGTTCTTTGAATCATTAAATGTTAAATTAGTTGATTGTTATTATATAACATTGCATATATTGTCTTAAAATTGCCAAGTAATTTTATCTCGACACCATATTTGGTTTAACCTCATTGCAAACTACTCAAATTGCATTTGAATTCAAATTCGAATATCATATCAGTTTGTTAGTAATAGTGATTTTTTAAAAATGACACACAATGTAAATTAAAAAAAATATTCTAGGATATCCGTATCTTATAATCTATGTATTTGAGTTGAAAAAAATATTTGAAATCGATGAGATCAACTTCCAAATTTTTATACTCAATAAAGATGAAACAGAAGAAGAAATGTGTTGTCATCTCCTATTTCTGGCTTTTAGATTTTGCATATATTTGTTTCCATATTTATTTTATTTTATCTAATTTTTGCTATATTTATTTCTTTTGTTACAAAAAAAATAATTTATTTCACTACAAAAGGATGAGTTTTAATAGAAATATTCTACATAAGTACTTTATTTATATTTTAGTCTTTGGTTAAAATTCTTTCATAATTTTCTTTTGTTTTTTTCTAATCAACCTAAATGGGTGTTTGTCCAACCACTTAAATTTAAAAATTGAAGGATATATAATTTATATATAATCCATATATAATATGTATATAATCGTATGTTATTGGTATATCATCTATGTATATTAGCTATAAATAGTAAATAATTAATCTGACCGGATATTTATGTAAATATTTCATAAGATTTTGGGTTTTTTGAGTTTATCCATGATATGACTTCTATTATAATAATTGTAAAAACTCTCTACTAAAATAGAAAAATATCTTATCTTTTTATATTTAAAATTACATTATATTTAAAAAATAATCCTATTTCGAAATAGTTTGTTTATATTTTTAAAAAACAATTCACGTCATATTAATTTTTTTTAAATATACTTTATGTTACACTTGAAAATCGCTATAGAAACTATCAATTAGAAAGTCAACATCCCTCTTGTTGAATTCGAGAAAAAAAACCTTTCACATAATCTAAATTCTTCAACAACACCACGGGGAAATTCAGTCTAGAGAAGAATGTTAGTTAGGAAAGAGTAAAATTATCTTTTAATTCAAATTCAGTATATATATATATTTATTTATTTATCTATTTGACTAACATAGTAAAATATATATATATAAATTCAGTCTAGAGAAGAATGTTAGTTAGGAAAGAGTAAAATTATCTTTTAATTCAAATTCAGTATATATATATATTTATTTATTTATCTATTTGACTAACATAGTAAAATATAAACAAAGTTATCCTAAAATATTGGCATTTATTAACTTGCCACTTGGCTTAACCACAATGCCAATTACATATGGTAACTTTATTTCTTTAATATATATATAGATTTAAAAACTTTAACTATAAATTTAAAATTATCTTTTAATTTAAATTTAGTTTATATATATATTTTTTATATCTATTTGACTAACATAGTAAAATATAGAATAAAGTTACCATATAATATTGGCATATATTAGCTTGCCACTTGGCTTAACCACAATGCCAATTATATATGATTTATTTATTCCTTTAATATATATATATAGATAGATGTTCCGAGGAGATCCGGATCAGGCAGAGGCATACGAAGAAATTTTTATAAGCGGTGTTGACATTTAAAGACACGATCAAATGAACGAATCATTGTAATGACATCATATTAAAAAAATTAAAATACAAACTGTAATATATGAATAAAACACAATTCAGCTACATTACTATAATTCTACTTGACAATTTTTCAATTTTTTAAATGTATTATAATAGTCTCATTAGAATTAATACTAAATACTTTTTTTATATAATGCACCAAACAATCACTAAAAAACACGCTATTCATTTGATTGTAAGGACATCATGATCTACTGGTTTTGTCTGCCCTTTTATCTTTTCAGCGTTTATGGATTAAAAACATTTTAAAACCAATAGCAAAGCAGCAGCACCTGGGAATCGAACTCCCGATCTTCCAAACAAAGTTACAGCAGACTATGAAGCAAGCTAGGATCACTTTCTGTTAAGCAGTGTCACTTTATTTTATTTGTTTGCATTTATCTTTGCATATCAGTTAGTATTCGTATACTTAGTAAAATTTCCGACCAAGCGATGTCGGATGTGTCCGCCCTTGAGATTAGGGGCGTACACAGAAATTTTTGTAAGTAATTTTGACCTAAAAGTAATAATATCATATTTAAAAAAGCAATCAAAAAAATGACACAGCTTACAAAGGAAGCATCATCATCTCTAAATATTAAAAATGTATTATGGAATTCTCCTCAACTCTCGCTTATAATCCACCGGTTCAGTGCTTTAATAATCTCTAAGAGGTCAGTTATGATGACCCGATAGATCATTTTTAGGTTTAGCCCTCATTTCTGTGTTTCGAAACCTCGATTAGCTCCGTTTGGCTTACTTCGATTTACGTGCATAGTCCGTATCTTCTACTAATAGGTTCTTATGTGAAAAATTGAGAAAAATATGAAATTGTGCCTTAAAATTTATTTGAGATAACTTCGGTCAACGTTTTGAGAAAATAGACAAGGATCAGTGTAGTGACGGTCTCGGTGGGTCCGTATCGTGATTTGGAACTCGGGAGTATACCCGAAATTGAATTCGGAAGTCACTAACTTGATTTATCGTAATTTCTAGAAAACTAGAAGTTTAAAGGTTTAAAAAATTCATACGTTTGACTGTAGGTTGACTTTGTTGCTACATGGTTCGAATTTTGATTCAGGAACTTGGTATAGGTTCGTTTCAGTATTTATGACTTGTCTGTAAAATTTGGTGCAAAACGAAGCTGATTTGACATGATTCGGACGTCTAATAGAGAAATTGCATGTTCTTAAGTTTCATTGAAAATTTTATTCGTTTTGGTGTCTGATTCATAGTTTTAGATGTTATTTTGGTATTCTAATCGGGCGAGCGAGTTCGTATGATGTTATTGGACTTGTGTACATGTTTGTTTAAAACCCCGAGGGCTCGAGTGGATTTCAGATAGGCTACAAAGTGGTTTTAGACTTAGTAGCATAGTTGGTGTATGCTTACATGTGGTGCTGGATTGTAAATCTCGCATGTTCGAGGTCTGGCTCGAAAATGCGAGCCTCGCTTTTGCGAAGGATACTTCGCATTTGTGAGCGTGGGTTGGTTGGGCAGGACTCGCAATTGCGAGGAAGAGTTCGCATTTGTAAACATAGCAGCGATCGCATTTGCGATCCAAGAGTCGCAATTGCAACTCAGCAATGTTAGACTAGGCTTCGCATTTGCGAAGTAAAAGTACACAATTGCAAAGGGTGAGTGCGCAATTACGATAACTGAAGCTGGGTAAAGAGGGGAAACGGGAAATTAGCTCATTTATTTGAAACTCTCAACCCTAAACACCCTAGAGGCAATTTTTCCAAGAGATTTTCTGCCTAAATTCAATGGTAAGTGACACTTAATCCATTTCTTTTCAATTACCCATTACATTCCATAAGGTTTCAACATCAAAACTAGGATTTTCATGGTAGAAATTAGGGATATTGGTAGAATTAGGGATTATTGTAAAATTGGAATTAAGACCTCGAATTGAGGTCGAATATCGAATTAAATTGCATAACTGGGCTCGGGGGTGAATAAGTGATCGGGTTTAGGTCCGAACCTCGGGTTTTGACCAAGCGGGTCCGAGTTTGAATTTTGTTGACTTTTTCAATAAATATCTAAATTGAACCTCTTTCACTCGTGGGTAGTTTCTAAGGCTTATTTTAAATCGTTTGGTTAATAATTTGTTAGAATTGGAGGCTTGTTCAAAAGGCAAGGCCGTGATTGAACTTTGAGTTGATTGCGGAGTGAGGTAAGTGTTGGGTCTAACCTTGATTTGAGAGAATTAGGAACCCTTGAGTTATGTGCTATGTGAATTATATGTGTAGCGGCATATATACTAGGTGACGAGTGTATGTACGCCGTCAAATTACTTGTTTCCATATTTTCCGGTATTTCATTAATTACTTAGTTCCATGACTTAACCGTTATATTACTTGTTTTCCCTATCTTCATAGCTTAATATTATGTCTTGCCTTCATGCCTTAATTGCTACATGCTTATTTGACCTCCATTCCATAATTGCTACATGCTATTTAGCATTTATTGTATCAAAATATCTATCCCCTCCCCGATTCCATAATTATTTACTACTTGTCTTGATTTGTTTTCCTCATAGATCTAAATTGTCTTATGCCTTGTTGCCTTATAGTTTCGTAATGATTGTTGTCTTCATTGACGCATTTTCACTTGTACGTATTGTTAAAAGTTGATACCGTTGAGTTAGTAAAGTTGAGACATCCGAGTAGTTCGAGCCTCTTGATTATCATATTATTCTTCATTGCTCGTACGATTGTCCTCTTAATGTATGATTTCTTGTAAATCTTAGTTATTGAGTTACTATTGTTAATTGACATTGTTTGGATAACGGGTTGCACGCCGCAACTGTAACGACCCGGCCGGTCGTTTCGAGAGTTATAGCCCTGTTTCCCCTATTTCTGCTTTTTTTGTGTTCTTCAGCTATATTATGATATGTTGGGTTAGTTGGATTGGGTCCGGAGTGGTTTCATAGTGAATTGAGACACTTAGTCTCTTTATTAGAAGCTTAAGTTGGAAAACTCAACCGGATGCTGACTTATATGTAAACTATCTCAGATTTGAATTTTGGACATGGGAGCGCATCTGGAATGTGATTTGGAGGTCCGTAGTGGAATTAGGCTTAAATTGGAAAAAATTAAAAAAAGGCAAAAATTAAAAATTTGGCGATTTTGGTTGGCAGTGGAAAATTTGATATCGGGATCGGAATGGATTTCCGGAAGTTGGAGTAGGTTCGTGGTGTCATTTGTGACGTGTGTGTAAAATTTGAGGTCATTCGGACGTGGTTTGATATGTTTCGACGTCGTTTGTGGAATTTGAAAGTTTAGAAGTTCTTAGGCTTGAGTGATTCGAAGGTTCGACTAAGTTCGTATGATGTTATAGGACGCCATGGTATATTCGGTCGAGGTTCCGAGGGCCTCGGGATGATTCTAGGTGGTTAACGGAAGGTTTGGAACTTGAAAAATACAGCTGAAGCTGCTGGTTCTGGTGTCTTCCGCACCTGCGGAGTGGGAGCCGCAGGTGCGAGCCCACAGGAGTGACTTAGGAGCCTCAGATGCGGCCATGGAGGACCTGGCCAGGAATCGCAGGTGCGAGAAGGAATCCGCAGGGGCGAGGTAGTTTTCGCACATGCGATGATCGCAAATGCGGTCGAGAGTCGCAGAAGCGGTCCAGTGGTTTTAAGTGAGTTTCCGTAGAAGCGGAGCTTGGTCCGCAGCTGCGGCATCGCAGAAGCGCCAAAAGGGACCGTATGTGCGGTTTCACTAGGCAGAATGTATAAATAGAGGACTTCGAAATTTTTTCTCATTTCCACAATTTTGAACTCGAACTTTGGAACTTTTGAGGTGAATTTTGAAGGAAATTCAAGGTTATTCATAGAGGTAAGTTCCTTGAGCCTAATTATCCTTAACTATGGTGTGTTTTCGTTGATTTCTCATCTAATTAGTGGGGTTTTGGAGTAAAATTGGGGGTTAGGGCTTAGGATTTTGGAGAGTGGATTTTGGGGAGTTTAGAGATCAAATGATGTCAGATTTTGATGAGTTTAGTATGGTTAGACTCGTGAGTCAATGAACTTTCGGGTTTGGTAATTTTTGTAGGCTTTTGAGACGTGGGCTCGGGGGGTCGGGTTGAGCCGAATTCGGATTTTTGGGTCTAATTTGATAGCTTTCTTGTGGGATTGATCCCTTAAACCTATTGTAATGACGTTGTACTGTTTGTGACTAGATTCAGAGCATTTGGAGGCCGATTCGAATGGAAAGGGCATTCCGGAGTACAATTCTACGCCGTTGAGGTAAGTAATAATCTTAAATCTGGTTTTGAGGGTATGAAACCCCGAGATTTGTATGATGTGAATATTTGGAGGTGACGCACATACTAGGTGACAGGCGTGTGAGTGTGCACCGTGAGGGATTGTAACTTGGTCCGTCCCGTGAGACTGTAAAGTCGAATAGCCATTGTTATTACTTGTTCTTCCTTGTCTTTGAGCAATTGACTGCCTTTCATGTTAGAAACCATGCTTAGGCCATATGTTATCATTGTTGGGACTCGCAGCGGTCGTATACTTATTGAATTGACTGCTAATTATTGTCTTGTACTCAGTCACAGTCTTACTTGTGTGTAATATCTCTGTTTCCTCTCATTTCTTGTTGAAACTTGTTGTATTCTCTGTTTGGACTAATTATTATGAAATTTTGTGAGCAGAAAGGGTGGAGAGGTTAGTGACTGAGATAGGGCCTGAGTGCCGAGCTGCGAGCTGTGAGGTATATTGGATCGGGTTGCACGCCGCAACAATATTGGATCGGGTTGCATGCCGCAATAATATTGGATTGGGTTGCACGCCGCAACAAGCCTTCGCGCTGTATATATATATATATATATATATATATAGGATCGGGTTATACGCCGCAATAATATTGGATCGGGTTGTACGCTGCAACAATATTGGAACGGGCTGCGCGCCACAACAATATAGCGCTTGGGCTGAAAGAGCCCCTCCGTAGTCTGTACACCCCCCAGTGAGAGCATGTACCTATTGAGAGTGTGTATTGAGGGCTGAGAGCCGAGAGTATGAGCTTATGAGATGAGTTGAGTGACTGCTGCCTTGAGAGGCTGTACTTGCTTTTATTTATTATTGCACTTGGTTGTTGTCCTATGTTGTTGTGAAATTCTGGAAGATTCATATATGTTTTACTTGGGCTCGAACTGATTTGACTTATTCCACTGGATTTGAAAGCATGTTCACTCTTTACTTAAAACTTTTGATATGAACTGTATTTTTATAGCTCGTCACTACTTCTCAGTTCCTTATTTAATTCTGTTACTTGCTGAGTTGGTTGTACTCATACTATACCCTGCACTTCATGTGCATATTCAGGTGTGTACGGTTCTGGCGGTCGCTAAGTTCGTGCGCGAGCTGACTATCGGAGATTTACGAGATAGCTGTCGGCGTCCGCAGTCCTTGTTTCTCCTTTTTTATTATCTTTATCACTTATTTTGGCATTTGGCACAGACTCTAGAAGACTCGTTTTTCTATATTGGTTGTTAGATGCTCGTGACTTAGTGACACCCCGATGTCAGGCTATTTTTCCGCACTTATATTTTATTTGGGTTATACCCCCGTATTTATGAGAAACTCCGGTTATTTTAAATGTCTTAATTCTTTTCTGTTAAAATTTGAAAGTATTTTGGAAAGGTCGACTTGCCTAGTACCATGATAGGCGCCATCACGACGGGTTAGGTTTTGGGTCGTGACAACAACGTAAATTGAAAAGAAATGAATTGAAAATACAGATTAAGGATGGACTATGATATTGATAGATGATTATATAGAAGGGTCGGGTTGCGTGCCGCAACGGATTTATTTATAGTTTATATTGTGGGATCGGGTTGCACTCCGCAACACGTTGATGAATGTTATATTTGTTGTGATTATTGAATTAGTTGAGATGAGTTATATGATTGGTTATTCGGGACTCTCTGCTGGTTGATTTGAGTTTCGTTGATATGAGTTATCTCCTTTATTTATATTCCTGTCTTTCTGTTGTTATTATTATTATTATTGCGTATAGGTTAATGTAAGTGACACGCCTTAGCCTCGTCACTACTTCATCTAGGTTAGGCTCGGCACTTACAGAGTACATGGGGTAGGTTGTACTCATACTACACTCTGCACTTCCTGTGCAGATACCGGAGTTAGTCCCAACGGCGTATCGTAGACTTGCTTGGATACAGCTAACCAGAGGAGGCTTGAGGTATAGTTGTACGACGTCCGTAGTTCTGAAGTCCTCTTCTACTTCTTTTAGCTATTTATTTGATTCAGACATTTATGTTTATTTCAGCCCATCATTTATAGTATCTTAGACGCTCATGTATTCGTGACACCAGAGGCTATGGAGTTTAGGAAAAATATCACCTCTTTCTTACGCTATCGTGTAATTTTATTCTATCATTGATGATTGAACTATTCTATTCTTGTTCTCTTGCAGATGGCGAGAGCACGCGCAGCATCAGCAGCGTGGCAGGAGCCAGAGCCCCCATTGGCAGCTACGACTAAGGGCAGAGGTCGAGACTGAAGTCGTGCCAGAGCACGAGGCAGAGCTCAGCCAAGAGCTCGAGCAGCAGCACCCGCAATTGAGCCTCAGGTAGATTTTGATGAGGAGGTTCCAGCTCAGACAGTGCCCATCGGACCAGCTCAGGTCCCGGAGGGGTTTATAGCCACTCTAGTGCTTTAGGACGCTATAGTCCGTTTGGTGGGCCTTATGGAGAGTATTGCCCAGACCGGTACATTCCCGGAGGCTCCAGCAGTCTCTCGGGCTGGGGGAGGAGCATAGACTCTCGCTACTCACACCCCGAAGCAGGTGGCTCCCAGGTATCAGACTCCAGCAGCCTAACCGATTGGCGTGGTTCAGCCAGTTGTGGCGGCACAGGCCAATGATAGGCCAACTTTGTCTTCTAAGGCTAGATTGAGGTTGGATAAGTTTACCAAGATCTTTTAATTTCACTTCAGTGGTGAAACTTCTTGAGGACCTACATGATTTTCTAGACTGCTGAAACGAGGTGCTGCTGAACATGGGTATAGTTGAGACCAATGGGGTCAATTTTGCCGTATGTCAGATGATTGGTTCCGCCCGTAGATGATGGAGAGATTATATGTTAACTAGACCAGCTCGGTTGCCTGCACTTACCTCGGATCAATTCTCATAACTATTTCTAGAGAAGTTCATTCCTGTCACTCTGAGAGAGGAGTACCGCAGGTTGTTCGAGCGTCTTCAATAGGGTAGTATGACCGTCATCGAGTATGAGACTCAATTTGTGGACCTAACTCTCCATGCTACCATTTTGCTTCCTACTGAGAGGGAAAGAGTGAGGAGATTTATTTATGGACTCACTTACACTATCACCCTTCAGATGACAAAGGAAACTGGGAGTGACATTTCTTTCCAGACGGCTGTAGATATTGCTAGACTGATCGAGTTGGTTCATGCTCAAGAGAGGAGGCCGGTGTCAGATAGGATTCCTCGTCACTTTGTTGGGTTCAGTGGTGCCTCATCTAAAGCCAGGGGTTCTTTTGGTAGAGGTCATCATCCTAGGTCATTTCAATCAGCTCTTCCGGTAGCCCACAGTACTTCAGGCGATCGTGGTTCTTACGGGTCTCGTCTTGAGCAGCCGGCATTCAATGCACATTCATCTCCTATCAGTACACCAACACTCTAGAGTTACTACAGTGGTTATTCGGACCGTCAGGGTCAGTCCTCGTTTCAGCAGCCGAGGGGCTGCTTTGAGTATGGAGGTATAGATCACATCAGAAGGTATTGCCCTAGATTAGCGAGCAACATATCTCAGCAGGTTTCTCATGCCATTATACCAGCACTGATTGCCCCACTACCCACGCAGCCAACTAGAGGTAGGGGTCAAGTAGCCAGTGGTGGAGGTCAGGCCGTTATAGGTTGAGGTCATACCATTAGAGGTGGAGGTCAACCAGCTAGAGGCCATCCCCGAGACGTGGTTCAGAGTCGTGGGGCCCAACCCCAATGTTATGCTTTCTCAACCAGACCTGAGGCCGAGTCATCTGATGTCGTTATCACAGGTATTGTTCTCATTTTCCATAGAGATGCTTCATTTATATTTGATCCGGGATCTACTTATTCCTATGCATCATCGTATTCAGCTTCATGTCTGGTTATGCCTCGTGATTCTTTGAGTGCTCCTATGTATGTGTCCACATCTGTGGGAGATTATATTATTGTAGATCGTGCTTATCGCTCGTGTGTGATTTCTATTGGGAGTCACGAGACTAGTGTAGACCTCCTACTTCGTGATATGGTAGATTTTGATATTATCTTGGGTATGAATTGACTGTCACCTTATAATGCTATATATGACAGTCACACCAAGACGGTGACCATGGCCATACCAGGTTTGCCTCGATTAGAGTAGAGAGGAACTCCTGGCCACTCTACCACCAGAGTTATTTCTTATGTGAAGGCTCGACGTATGGTCGAGAAGGGATGTCTAGCTTATTTGGACTATGTTCGTGATTCTAGTGTGGAGGTTCCCTCCGTGGATTCCGTACTAGTTATTTGTGAGTTTCCTGAAGTATTTCCTGCAGATCTGTCGGGGATGCCACCTGACAGGGATATTGACTTATGTATCGATTTGGCTCCGGACACTCAACCTATTTCTATTCTGCCATACCGTATAGCCCCGCCGGAATTGAAGGAATCGAATGAGCAGTTGCCAGATCTGCTTGATAAGAGCTTCATTAGACCTAGTGTCTAGCCCTAGGGTGCGCCCGTGTTGTTCGTGAATAAGAAATATGGATCGATGAGGATGTGTATAGACTATCAGCAGTTGAACAAATTCACTATAAAGAACAAGTATCTGTTGGCGAGGATTGATGACTTATTTGATCAGCTTCGGGGTGCCAAGGTATTTTCGAAGATTGATTTGAGGTCTGGATACCATCAATTGAATATTAGGGCATCTGATGTCCCTAAGACGGCTTTTCGGACTTGGTATGGGCATTATGAGTTCCTAGTGATGTCATTTGGGTTGACAAATGCCCCAACAATATTTATGGACTTGATAAACCGGGTGTTCAAGCCTACTTGGATTCTTTTTGGCGGATTATTATCGCCGGTTCGTGGAGGGGTTTTCATCCATAGTAGCCCCATTGACTGGATTGACCCAGAAAGGTGCCCTGTTTAGATGTTCGGATGAGTGTGAATTGAGCTTTCAGTAGCTCAAAACTACTTTGACTACGACACCAGTGTTGGTGTTGCCCACAAGTTCAGGATCTTACATGGTGTATTGTGATGCATCTCGTATTGGGCTCAATGTAGCATTGATGCAGGAGGGCAGGGTGATTGTATACGCATCATGGCAGTTGAAGGTTCACGAGAAAAATTACCATGTTCATGACTTGTAGTTGGTAGCCATTGTTCATACGCTGAAGATTTGGAGGTACTATCTTTACGGCATGTCGTAGGAGGTATTCACAGATCATTAGAGTCTACAGTGTTTGTTCAAGCAAAAGGATCTCAACTTGAGGTAGTGGAGGTGGTTGGAGCTGTTGAAAGACTATGATATAACTATTTTATACCATCCCGGGAAGGCCAATGTAGTGGCCGATGCCTTGAGTAGAAAGGCAGTGAGTATGGGTAACCTTGCGTAAATTCCAGTTGGTGAGAGATCGCTTGCAGCAGATGTGCAGGCTTTGGTCAATCAGTTCGTGAGGTTAGATGTTTCAGAGTCCAGTCGTGTGCTAGCTTGCACAGTCGCTCGGTCTTCCTTGTATGAACGCATAAGAGAGCGCCAGTATGATGATCCTCATTTGCTTGTCCTTAAGGACACGGCGTGACACGGTGCTGCCACGCATGTTACTGTTGGAGATGATGGGGTTTTGAGGATGTAGGGTTGTATTTTTGTGCCCAAATGTGGATGTACTTCGTGAGTTGATTCTTGAAGAGGACCATAGTTCCCGGTATTCTATTCATCCGGGTGCCGCCAAGATGTATCAGGACTTAAAACATCATTGTTGGCGGAGGAGGACGAAAAAGGATATAGTTGCATATGCAACTCGGTATCTAAATTGTCAACAAGTAAAGTACGAGCATCAGAGGCCTTGTGGTTTGCTTCAGAGGTTAGAGATTCTTGAGTGGAAGTGGGAGTGTATCACTATGGATTTTGTTGTTGGACTCCCATAGACTCAAAAGAAGTTCGACGCAGTATGGGTCATTATGGACAGGCTGACCAAATCCGCACGTATCATTCAAGTGGCAGTTACCTATTCTTCAGAGTGGTTAGCTGAAATCTACACCCGCGAGATCATCTGTCTTTACGGTGTGCCCATATCTATCATTTCCGATTGAGGTACGTAGTTCGCCTCGCACTTCCGGAGGGCTGTACAACGTGAGTTGGGCATGCAGGTTGAGTCGAGCACATGATTTCATCCCCAGACGGACGGGCAGTCCTAGCGCACTATTCAGATATTGGAGGATATACTCTGCGCATGTGTTATGGATTACAGGGGGTTCTTGGGATCTGTTCTTGCCACTAGAAAAATTTGCCTACAACAACAACAACCAATCTAGCATTCAGATGACTCCCTATAAGGCATTGTTTGGGAGGCAGTGTCGTTCGCCAGTTGGTTGGTTTGAGCCGAGAGAGGCTCGATTGTTGGGTATAGATTTGGTTCAGTATGCCTTGGATAATGTCAGGATTATTCAGGATTGACTTCGCACCGCTCAGTCTATGAAGAAGAGTTATGCCGACCGTAGAGTTCGTGATGTTGCATTCATGGTTAGAGAGAGGGTATTGCTCCAGGTTTCACCCGTGAAGGGTGTGATACGGTTCGGAAGGAAAGGCAAGTTAAGGCCTAGGTATATCGGACCCTTTGAGATTCTTGGGAAAGTGGGTGAGGTGGCCTACAAGCTCGCATTCCCACCTAGCTTATTAGTAGTCCATCTGGTGTTCCATGTATCTATGCTCCGGAAGTATCACGGTGATTCGTCTGATTTGTTAGATTTCAGCTCAGTCGAATTGAATAAATACTTGACTTATAAGGAGGAGCCGATGGCTATTCTAGCCCCGTAATTTCGACAGTTGAGGTCTAAGAATTATCCTTCAGCTCGAGTGCAATGTAGAGGTCAGTCGATCAAGGAACCTACGTGGGACTCAGAGTCGTACATTCGGAGTAGATATCCACAACTTTTCATCGGTCCATGTACTTTTCTATATCCGTTCAAGGACCAACGTTTGTTTTAGAGATGAAAAATGTGATGACCCGATAAGTCAGTTTCAGTTTTATCCCTCATTTATGTGCTTCGAAACCTCGATTAGCTCTGTTTAGATTTCTTCGATTTGCGTGTGCAGTCCATGTGTTCTTTCAAAAGGTTTTAATGTAAAAAATTGAGAAAAATGTAAAATCGTGCCTTGAAATTTATTTGAGTTGACTTTGGTCAACTTTTTGAGCAAACGGACCCGGATTAGTGTTTCAGAAGTCCCTAACTTGATTTAATGTAATTTGTTGAAAACTAGAAGTTTAAAGGTTTAAAGAATTCATAAGTTTGACCGTAGTTTGATTTTGTTGCTATCGGGTTCGAATTTCGGTTCCGAAATTTGGTATAGGTTCGTTTCAGTATTTATGACTTATCTGCAAAATTTGGTGCAAGACGGAGTTGATTTGATGAGCTTCGGACATCCGGTTGAGAAATTACATGTTCTTAAGTTTTATTAAAAATTTCATTCGTTTTGTTGTCCGATTCATAGTTCTAGGTGTTATTTTAGTATTGTGATCACGCGAGCGAGTTCATATGATATTTTTGAACATGTGTGAATAGAGTGGTTTCGGACTTAGAGGCGTAGCTGGTGCATGTTTACATCTGGTGCTGGACTGCATATCTCGCATTTGCGAGGTCTGGCTCGCAAATGCGAGCCTCGCTTTTGCGAAAGATTCTTCGCATTTGCGATCATGGGTTGGCTGGGCAGGACTTGCAATTGTGAGGAAAAGTTCGCATTTGCCGACATAGCAGCGATCACATTTGCGATCCAAGAGTCAAATTACTTGCGGAGTGAGGTAAGTATTGGGTATAACCTTGATTTGAGGGAATTACGAACTCTTGAACTATTTGCTATATGAATTACATGTGTAGCGGCGTATATGCGAGGTGACGAGTGTATATACGTCGTCAAATTACTTGTTTTCATATATTTCTGTATTTCATTAATTAGTTTGTTCCATGACTTAACTGTTACATTACTTGTTTTCCCTATCTTCTTAGCTTAATACTATGTCTTGTCTTCATGCCTTAACTGTTATATTCTTATTTGACTTCCATGCCATAATTGCTACTTGCCATTTAGCATTTCTTGTATCAAAATGTCCATTCCCTCCTTGATTCCATACTTATTTACTACTTGTCTCGATTTATTTCTTATCTAAATTGTCTTATGACTTGTTGCCTTCTAGTTTCGTAATACTTGTTGTCTTTATTGAAGTAATATCACTTGCAGGTATTGTTAAAAGTAGATGCCGTTGAGTTGGTAAAGTTGAGACATCCGAGTAGTTCGAGCCTCTTGATTATCATGTTATTCTCCATTGCTCGTACAATTGTCCTCTTAATGTATGATTTCTTGTAAATCTTAGTTATTAAGTTACTATTGTTAATTGATATTATGTGGGGAGAGGGTTGCACGCCGCAACGGAAATTGAAAAGAAATAAATTGAAAAGGCGGAATAAGGATGGACTATGATATTGACGAATTTGTTTAAAGTTTATATTGTGGGATCGGGTTGCACGCCTCAACACGTTGATGAAAGTTATATTTGTTGTGATTGTTTAATTAGCCTCGGTTGTAAAGATGAGTTATACGACTGGATATTCGGGACTCTCTGCTGGTTGATTTGTGTTTCGTTGATATGAGTTACCTGCCTTACTTCTATTCATATCTTTATGTTATTACTATTATTATTGCGTAAGTAAGTGACCCGCCTTAGCCTCGTCACTACTTCGTCGAGATTAGGCGCGGCACTTCGGAGTACATGGGGTCGATTGTACTCATACTACACTCTGCACTTCTTGTGCAGATACCGAAGTTGGTCCCAATGCCGTACCGTAGACTTGCTCGGATCCAGCTACCTAGAGGAGGCTTGAGGTATAGCTGCACGGCGTCCGCAGCTCTGAAATCCCCTTCAACTTCTTTTAGTTGTTTATTTGATTCAGACAGTTATGCTTATTTTAAACCATTATTTGTAGTATCATAGACGCTAATGTATTCGTGACACCAAATCCGGGGTTGTATTTGAATGTCATCACTTATTAGCTTATTTATCTTGTTTTAGACTATTCACTTTCTTTATTGTCATCATATTTGAAGTTTGTTAAAAAATAGTTAATAAATATATGTGACGTTGGCTTGCCTAGCAAGTGAAGAGTTAGGCGCCATCACGATCCCGAGGGTGGGAATTTCGGATCGTGACATTATCGGTTCAAACCCCTCTGGGCATGTATATTTTTTAGATGGGGCACAAAAATATGAAAACATAAAATGAGGTTGCGAAGGTTCAAACTTGCGGCCTCACATAGAAATATTTTGACTATAATACTCAACTCTTTGTGATAATCGGTGTCACTTTATTATATTTTACTGTTTTCTTTTTTTTTATTTGAATTATGTAAGAATGATTAGTAAAAATTTTTGACGAAGCGGTGTCACGTGCTAAAGTAGATCCGCCCCTACTCAGGATGGAGCCAAAGAAAGACAAATTAGAGAATGGATATAACTCTTGCTCGACATATAATAGAGTAATACGAATTCTAAAAATGGAAAAACTCCTAACATAGAGCACATTTTTCTTTAATAGAGTCTGAGTTTAAATTAGGCCGACTAATAAAAACAAAATACGAGATGAATATTGAGAAAAGGCAAAAAGACCGTCACAATTTTCTACTTAGAGCCCGTTTGGATTAGTTGATTTAAAGTAGTTGATAAGCATTAGGTGTTGAAAAACACTTTTACGTGCTGAAACTAATTTAATAAATAAGCAGTTACGTGTTTGGACCCAAGTGCTGAAATTGATAATAAGTTGCTGCAGTTTTGGTAAAAAAGTGTTGATAATCTCTTTTTCTGTTAAAATAACTTAAATGACCTTAGAAGTGTTTACACTATAAGGGCGTAATTTCTTCAAGATTTTAGATTCTAGATTGACTCAAATACAAAATAATATATTTGTCATTTTACTTTAAATACAAATGTGATTAGATAAGATTAATTTATGATATATATAATTTATTTTATGATAAGCATATAATCATAAGTTATATAATAATAATAATTTATCTCTTGTCTTCATCACCGGTATCCATTGAGATTAATACAACACTTAAAAAGTAATACACCAAAAATTTGATATGTCCTTGTTTAATACTTATAGTTCAAAGATTAATACACAATCAAATAAATACAAAATATGCAAAGGAATAGAGAATTTTCTTACCTCAAATATTGTCAACGAGAATTGCAGACATGAAGAGGCGGAGGGTTTAGGTTTGAAGAAATATGAGGCAGTGAATATCGATGTAGTAGGAGTTTTGTTTTAAAACGGAATATTTTAGGGGTAAAATAGTAAAAATTTTGGTCAAACTTAAAGTGCTATAAGCTAAAAATTTATAAGTTGGGGGTGACTAACTTATGGCTTTTAACTTATTTATGACTTATAAGCACTTGACCTGTAAATTTTTTTTACTTTACCAAATGCGTAAATAAATCGAAAAGTGCTTATAAACTAGTTTGATCAGCTTATAAGCTTAACCAAACACCCTCGTATTCTTAATGTTACTGGAAGTTGGAGCAAAAGACGCTTATAGTAATTACGATTTAGATACAAACATTTAAATATCATTCTCTGATTAATTAAATCACTGCTAATTTCGTACAGTTATTGAAGTAGATTTAGTCATTTAACTACTATGTGTGTAGCTTGTCAGTTTAATGTCGATGATTAATGAGTAAAAAGACTTATGTTCCAGCTTGTTTGGATGGTTGTTACCTATTGTACCTTATTGTATTGTTATCCCAAAATCATGTTTGTTTTGATTGTTTATTTAAAATTGATTGTATCGCATTGTTAAATTCATTGTTTCGGACAACCAAAAACTTTATTTTATGAAACAACCGATTTGGTGTAGCTGGATCGTTTCCTATTTTCTTTTTCAATTATGCTCTTACTTATTATTCTATAATTCTATTTTATCATTTATTTATCTTTTTAACTACAAATCTTCAACCCATTGACCTACTTTGTCTTCTTTCATCTTTTCTAGACTTGGTTTGCCCCGTTTTTTTAACCTCCGTTCGATTCTTTGTCTCTTTTCATTGTTTTAATATTTTTTGTTGCTAATATTAGTTAATCTTTTCTTTCCCTAGGTTTTTGCTCTTGTTTCCAAGCTACGTAATTAATGATAAATTAGCAGAAAAACGTTGTCTTAAATTATTTTTATGTGTAATTCTTGATAAATTTTAATTAAAATAATTGGGGGTATTTTAGTTAACTTATCAGTTACAGTACATTACGATACAACCAAACCAAATAACAAAATATTAATTAACAACAACAAATGATACAATCTATTCAAATGTTGTATCCATAAAATGATACAATACAATATAATACAGTATAATATAATACATTATAAAACGATGGGTAACGATGATCCAAACATAGCGTGAATATATGAAAATGTAAACAGGAAAATTCTTTTAAGCAAATGAAGTAATTAATTATTTATAAGCGTTTTTCCTCCTCAAACGAGGTTTTTCTTAAATTTTTCACTTTTTGTATCTCATTTTTGTGATGTTTTTACTATTTAGCGACGCAGTTTTTTCCATTCTACGATTACATCGAGCACTTTTTGTGTATTTTCTAAAATATGTAAAGTAGAACATTCCACAAACAGCTGGCAGTTGAACTCAAAGGGGTTTGCTTTGGATCTTGCCTCATATAAATTCCACTCGCACGGAAGGAAAAAATTAGGAATCATATAAGGACGGATTGTGGATTCAATTGTTGAAGCATCGTTTTTTACAAGGGGATCAAAAGCCTTGAGATGACCCGGAGAGATCGAGCCAAAGCGAGACAATATATTGATGTATACGGTCAAAATCGGTTTCGACCTTCGTATGATTAGTCAAGATTGGAACATAATGGATCGAAGGTCATCTTCATAATATCGGGTATGAGATCCGAAACCAGGTTACCAAGCTCAAGTTTCGAGTACCAATTAAGTACCGAGCTCGAAGTCAATACCGAACTCGATTCCAAATCGAACTATGATGTGAGGCTGTGTTATCGAACTTAAAAGCCAGAGACCAACCAATACCGAGCCAAAATCAATACCGGGCCACGAGCCAAATCAAGCTCGAGCCAATATCAAGCTCTAAACCTGGAAATCGACCAACACCAAGTCCGATCAAGATCGAGCCAAGAGACAAGAGCCGTTACAGCCGCACTAAGGGAGATAATCTCGGCGGGAATTAGGGGAAAGTTAATCTCTCATGGGATCCCCACTATGTATTTAAAATTATATCTAAAGTAGGATCCCTCCACTATAAGAGGGATAGTTAATATTTCTGCAGACTATCCAACATGAAGGCATACATACACTCTTATATTCAAATATTACTATTGACAGAGAAATACAGTAGAGAATATCCTCTCGTGAGCTTTATACATTGATTCATCTTGCTAGTTCATAAAATCGCTCACTAATTCAATATTGGTTCGTATTTCATTCTTTGCAAGTCAATATTCGATATATTTCTACTTACTTTCCGATTTGTGCCAAGTTGTACCACGTATCCTTAGAACTACGTATAAATTCAACTCTATCCGTTTTTCGAATAAATAATTTGGCGACCACCGTGGGGCTAAGGATAATAGTGGTTGTTTGGTACGAATATCTACATAACACACCATTTTACACTTGCTCTTGGAAGTATCTTTGATTTCATATTGAAAACGACGAATTCTCAATTAATGGCCCTACCTATCGACAACGAAGCTGGCCTTCAAGATGAGAACAACAACTTAACCCCTAGGGGCGGAAGGCCACTCGTCGATCCTGTTAGAGCTCGGGTCGAAGAACCAATAGACGTCAATTCACATGCGGCCATCGAGGCGAACCAACATTCCGACCCTGAAAATAGCATTCATGGTGGAACTCGGTCTACAACTCAAAATACCCAAAACGCTAAGGAAAACGGAATCAGTTTGCGTATGATCTTCAAGATGTTGCAAGCTCAACAAGTAGCAATAGTCCAGTTGCAGAGCCAAACCTAGGCACCGACCAGACTCGAGCCCAGTCCACCCAAAGAAGTCACCCACAAAATGAGGCCAGCTATAGTAAGGTCAAATGAGCAAGAATCGGGGACTAATCTTGAAATTGTTAAGATGCTCGAAGTACTGACAAAACGAATAGAGTCAGGAGAAAGGAGAATCGAGGCAAGAGACAAAAAAGTGGAAACATATAACTCCAGGGTTGATCAGATCCCGGGGGCACCACCGATATTGAAGGGCTTAGATTCCAAAAAATTAATACAAAAGCCTTTCCCCCCGAGCGCGGCTCCTAAACCGATCCCAAAGAAGTTTCGTATGCCCAAGATTCCTAAATATAATGGAACGACCGACCCCAAGGAACATTTCACCTCTTACACATGTGCCATCAAAGGGAATGATCTAGAGGACGATGAGATCGAATCTGTATTATTGAAACAATTCGGTGAAACCCAGTCAAAGGGAGCAATGATATGGTATCATAATTTAGAGTCTAACTCTATTGATTCTTTCGCTATGCTTGCAGATTCTTTCATAAAAGCACATGGTGGGGCCATAAAGGTCGAGACCAGGGAGTCAGACCTATTTAAGGTAAGACAAAAGGATAACGAGATGCTAAGAGAATTCGTATCTCGTTTCCAATCGGAGCGAATGGATCTACCACCGGTCACTGACGATCGGGCTGTACAAGCTCTCACTCAAGGACTGAACGAGCGGAGCTCGATGGCTTCACGACAGTTAAAGCAGAATTTGATTGAGTACCCGGCTATTACTTGGGTCGATGTACACAATCGATATCAATCGAAGATCAGAGTTGAAGACGTCCAGTTGGGTTCTGGGTCCGTTATTAAAAGGAATACCAACCGAGAACAAAGGCCGATCAGGGACCGATATCGGGCGTATAGTAGAAATCCTACAAACTCGGTGTGATAAATGGCAATCAACTATCAAGCAATTGGAACGTGTCACACCTAAAACAATACTATTGCTAAGGTATGATCCTCCCCTATTCAATTATATTTCAAAACTAACCCTTGTAGATGTTCGAATAAAAACAGATGGTTTATTTAACTCGAAGTCTTTAGGCCAGAAAGCACGCGTTGCACTCTTTTTCCCTTAGACCGTTTTTTGTCCCAAATGGGTTTTTCGGCAAGGTTTTTTAATGAGGCAGCCATTGATCGCGCTAACTTAGAACAATTCGACAGTATCCAAGGCCTCTTTACAATTAACCTCGAATACTGGGGGACATTACCGTTGAATATATCAAGTTATATCAAGTTCGATGCAAAGAAGTTACTTCACGACAACAGGGTTTCGATAGGAAAAATTGTAAGAGCCAAATGGTCAAAACGAACCATGCTCGTGTATTTAGCTCGATCCCTGGTACAAAAGCATGAACACATGTATAATGACAGAGAAAATTCTCCTTTACCGATATCTCATATTTCAGAATCCATCCCCTATTTTGTGATCTATTATGCAAACAGGCTCAAGGACCGACCATTACCCCATAAATCGGGGACTGCCAAACCGAAAAATCAATGAGATCAAGCCCCACATAAAGTCCACGGGCTACATCACTTCGAGTTCGAGCAACACTCACTCGACTATAAAGCCTAAGGGCTACCCCAACTCGAGTTTGAGAAACCATTATCACTCGGGGACTATCTACAAAGCCCAAGGGCTACTGTAATACCCCAAAAAATTTCGAAGTACTTAAGTGGTAAGCCAGGTAAATTTTGCAAAGAAAATAATATTTCATGGTGTTGGACTAGGTTTACGTGTTTGACTCTTCCAGAGGGTATAGTTGGATTTGTGGTATATTGTGATGCTTCAAGAATCGGGTTTGGATGTGTATTAATGCAACATGGGAAGGTGATAGCTTATGCTTCTAGGCAACTAAAGAATCATGAAAAGAACTATCCAACACATGATTTAGAACTTGCGGCGGTGGTATTTGCATTGAAAATTTGGCGTTATTATTTATATGAGGTCCATGTGGATATATTCACGGACCATAAGAGCCTTCAATATATCAGAAGGAATTGAATCTGAGGCAGAGAAGATAGCTTGAATTACTCAAGGATTATGACATTAATATTTTATACCATCCGGGGAAGGCTAATGTTGTGGTGGATGCTCTTAGCCGGAAATATATGGGTAGTTTGGCTCACTTGGAGGCATATCAGAGGCCATTAGCCAAGGAAGTTCACCGATTGGCTAGTTTGGGAGTTCGTCTTGCGGACTCTAGTGAAGGAGGGGTAATTGTGCAAAATAGGGCTGAATCATTGCTTGTTGTGGAAGTCAAAGAGAAGCAATACAACGATCCATTGTTGGTGAAGTTGAAAGAAGGGATTCATAAACATAAGACCATGGCCTTTTCTCTTGGCATGGATGATGGTACACTAAGGTACCAAGGGCAACTCTGTGTTCCAAATGTGGATGGTCTTCGTGAAAGAATTTTGACTGAAGCTCACCCTTCTAGGTATTATGTGCACCCAGATTCTACAAAAATGTATCATGATCTTAAGGAAGTCTATTGGTGGAATTATATGAAGAGGAATGTGGCGGACTTTGTAGCAAGATGTCCGAACTATCAGCAAGTGAAGGCCGAACACCAAAGTCCCGGTGGGTTGGCACAGAACATAGAAATTCCAATGTAGAAATGGGAATTGATTAATATGGACTTCGTGGTAGGATTACCGCACACTCCGCGCAAGTTTGACTCAATTTGGGTGATTGTGGATCGACTCACGAAATCAGCACACTTTTTGCCGGCTAAGTCTACCGACACGGTGGAGCAGTATGCTCAGTTGTATATCAAAGAAATAGTCAGGTTGCATGACACCCCAGTTTCCATCATTTATGATCGGGGGGCACAATTCACTGCTAAATTTTGGAAGAAATTTCAGCAAGGTTTGGGTACTCAAGTGAATCTTAGTACAGCCTTTCACCCGCAGACTGACAGGCAAGCAGAGCAGACTATTTAGACGCTTGAGGATATGTTGCGCGCATGTGTTATAGACTTCAAAGGTAGCTGGGATGATCATTTACCACTCATAGAACTTGCATATAACAATAGTTATCATGCTAGTATTCAAATGGCACCGTTCGAGGCTTTATATGGTAGGAGATGTAGATCTCTCATTGGGTGGTTCGAAATTGGGGAAGCAGAGTTGATAGGGCCAGGCCCCGTGCATCAGGCTATGGAAAAAGTTAAAATCATTAAGGAGCAGTTGAAGACTGCTCAGAGTCGTCAGAAATCCTATTCGGATGTTCGTTGTAGAGATTTGGAATTCAAGGAAGATGATTGGTTATTTTTGAAAGTTTCCCTCATGAAGGGTGTAATGCGATTTGGTAAGAAGGGAAAATTGAGTCCGAGGTATGTCGGACTATACAAAAGCATTTAGAGGATCGGTGAGGTAGCATACAAGATTGAGCTACCACTTGAGATGTCATTAGTACATCCGGTGTTTCATGTGTCTATGTTAAAGAAAGTAGTTGGAGACCCGACAGTCATTGTTCTGGTTGAAACTATTGAGGTAAATGAAGAATTGACTTATGAAGAGATTTCAGTTTTTATTATTGACCGGCAAGTCCGAAAGTTGAGAAACAAAGAAATTGCATCCGTGAAAGTGCTATGGCGAAACCAACAGGTTGAAGAGGCTACTTGGGAGGCCGAAGAAGAAATGAAGAAACAGTATCCTTATTTATTTGAATAACTAAGTAATTATGAGTTGTGCCTTATGAAAATGCTAAGGGATATTCCTATGAAATATGTATGACTTGTACATTTGGTGTTAAGGGTGTTATGTTCTGGTAATATAATTGTTTGTGAGGCCACAATTGGTGTTGTTTTATATTATGTTACATTGTTGGATTATGTATATACTGTTAGAATGTGTTTCTGGGGCTCTCTGACAGGTGGATAGGCATAATTACAAGGGAAACTCTAGCGAAATTTTTGGAAATTTAGGGAGTTAGTCAAATTTGGGGCTGCTAGTTTGTGGTATAAAACAAACTAAGTTGCATAAGACGTTAATGACGGATTTTTACCCTCATTCGAGGACGAATGATCCAAAGCGGGGGAGAATGTAACACCCCGGAAAATTTTGAAGTGCTTAAGTGGTAAGTCCGGTAAATTTTGCAAATAAAATAATGTTTCATGGTGTCGGACTAGGTTTACGTGTTTGAGGATTGTAGAAATGCTTCGCGGCTCGCAAGCTCATCGCGGCTCGGACTTTTTGGGTTGAACAATGCACCGAAAAGTAAAGAAATATTTTTGGCGGAAAAGTGTATTTCTGCGGTCCATTATGCAACCGCAGAATCACTCTGCGGACTGCATAATGGCTGCAGAGTGAGGCAGTTAATTGGGCCAATTGGAAGAAATTATGCGGTCGACTATGCGACCGCATAACAGTTATGCGGTGCATTATGCGATCGCATAACGGTTATGCGGACCGCATAGTGACCGCATACACAGACAGTTCTTTTGGCTATTGTGTAACCAACTATGCGACCCATATGCGGTCTGCATATCGGTTATGCGATTGCATACCTCGTTCCGGAGCTCCATTTTTGGGTTTTTAAAACCTGACCCTATTTCGTTAAATACACTCTTTGGGTCATTTTTGAGTTATTATTTGACATTTTAGAATGATAAAGGGTGCCCTAGAGTGAGAAGGTGTTCTCCAATATTTGTTCTTCAATTCTTGCTCAAGTTTTGGAAGATTAAGAAGGCAAGCTCACTAGGTCTTCATCCTAGAGGTAAGATTCTACACCCTAAACCCTAATTTCGAAATCATCTGAACATGGGTAATTAGCAAGATAATGTTTAGGCATGAGAGTTGATTATTTTACATGCATGTGATATCAAGGGGTGTAGGAAGATTGTTGAACTAAGCATGGTAAATATTGGGTTGTGGGATGATGGAATCGTCCATAAAAGGGACCTTGAAACCTTATGCACACCTTGTGTTTGATAAAATGCTCAAATGAACTAGAAACATGATCATCTTCCTAATTGTGGTTCAATTTGTTATATTTCTAAAATAGATTGAAGTTGCTAAGAATTTCGGAATGTTTTAGAGTTTAAGGAAGCTCAATTGAGGTATGTTGTCTAAACTCCTCTTTAAGAGTTGGAATTCTCATTATCCTTGTAAGTTCCGAGATGTTGATTATAAATCAAGTATTCCGATAAGTTTTATGATGAAGATATATGTTCAATTCGTATTTCAAGTGCTCTTATCATATTACATTATAAATTGAGGATGTGTCCCAAACTATGGATTACGTATCCACATGTTTATAATTTGTAATCGTGATTTATGTTAAAGGTATTATGCCAAGTTGTGTAGAGATTTTTATTGCGATACACCTCCACCCGCATACATTGGGGTGAGGCGGCATGACCACTTTCTGTAGGGATTATGATATTGTGGGACTGCACCTCCACCCGCTTACATTGGGGTGAGGCGGTACGACCGCTTTGTGTATGGTTTTGGTATTATTGTGGCACCACCACCCGCATACATTGGGGTGAGGCGGCATAGCCGCTTTGTGTTGGTATTAGTATCGTTGATGGATTTCCACCCGCATACATTGGGGTGAGGCGGCGTAGCCGTTTTGTGTAGGTTCTTGGTACTGTGGTTATACATCCACCAGCATACATTGAGGTGAGGCGGCAGGGCCGCTTGATTAGAGTTGTGGCATTGTACGTACACCTCCACCTGCATACATCGGGTGAGGCGGCGGGGCCGCTTTGTGTGAAGATGGTTATATAGGATCTCATCTTAAATCCTATAAATGTTGTTGATAGCTTTTAATAAGCTGGCTATGGTTGAAACAATTATCTATATTATTCTATTACCGCACTGGTTCATCATAATTATCTTGTATTTCTAAATTCTTAAATTGGTGTTTAGTTTTCATACTAGTACTATTCGACGGTACTAATGTCCCATTCGCCGGGGGCACTGCATCTTTAAATGGATGCAGGTGGTTCTACACCAGGAGACATTGATCAGTGATAGAAGTACACCTTCTTCTCAGCTGACTTGGTGAGCCCCACTTCATCCCTGGGTCATGTATCTTTTGATCTTATGTATTATGGTTGAGGTACAGCCGGGGACTTGTTGTCGGCATTATCATTGTACTCTTCTTTATCTATAGAGGCTCCGTAGACATAGTGTGAGTTGTGTATTAGTACTGGAAAAGACAAACTATGATATGTTGTGGTTGTATTACTTGTCCATTTAAGAATTTAAAAATGGTAAAACTTATGGTAAGAAATTGGTAACTGCAGACACGACCACTTTATTGTTTAATTAAGGAAAACATGTATTATCTTTATTCATGAATGAGTTTAGGTAGAAGAAATCTAACAGGCTTACTCGGTCGGGTTTACTCGGTTGAGCGTCGGTCGCGCTCCACGGTTTTGGGGCGTGACAGCTACCTTATTTCTAGTTCGAGTAAACACTCACTCGACTACTAAGCCTACGGGCTACATTACTTCGAGTTCGAGCAATCACTCACTCGGCTATTAAGCCTAAGGGCTAATATTATTTCGAGTTTGAGCAATCACTCACTCGACCATAAAGTCTACGGACTACATTACTTCGAGTTCGATCAATCACTCACTCAACCATAAAGCTTACGGGCTACATTACTTCGAGTTCGAGCAATCACTCACTCGACCATAAAGACTACGGGCTACATCACTTCGAGTTCGAGCAATCAATCACTCGACTATTAAGCCTAAGGGCTACCCCTACTCGAGTTCGAGCAACCATTCTCACTCGGTGACTACCTACGAAGCCCAAGGGCTAACTTATTTTGAGTTCGAGTAAACACTCACTCGACTACTAAGCCTACGGGCTAAATTACTTCGAGTTCGAGCAATCACTCACTCGACTACTAAGCCTAAGGGCTAATCTTATTTCGAGTTCGAGCAATCACTCACTCGACCATAAAGCCTATGGGCTACATTACTTCAAATTCGAGCAATCACTCACTCGACCAAAAAGCCTACGAGCTACATCACTTCGAGTTCGAGCAATCACTCACTCGGCTACTAAGCCTAAGGGATAATATTACTTCGAGTTCGAGCAATCACTCACTCGACCAAGATCGATGACAATAGGTTTGAGGGGGCCCAATATGAAAGGGTAAGTATACACACTTAAAAACTATTTCACATGGGTAGTGATATCTTCTTCAGAAGCCGGGATTATCACTTCTTTGTCCTCCCAATTGCAATCTTTCCTTAACTGTTTAAGACGACTCTCGGTTATCGAGCACATATACCTCGATACTAGCTCGCATTTACCGGGAACCGACGAAGCTTTGTCGATCTTAAAATCGGAGGTAAGGACACACCCCCCGGGAACACACTCCTCAAGTCGTGGCTCTACCGGTGTTTTGTCGCCGGCGGGCCCCGAAGAAGAAGCTTTTTCTTATTGAGGAATAGTTTTTGACGTTTTCGCCATTGGGATTAGAAGATAGAAGGAGATGACGAAGGTTTGGCATTTTAAAGAGAGATTTTGCAGTAAAAATCACAAATTTACATATGAAGAACTCAGAAGATGCAAGAAAGAACTTAGAAGAATTGGAAATTGAAGATGTAAAAGTAAAAAATGACAAAAAGAGGAGTATTTATAGGGTTGGCAATGACGGTTCAATGTTAGCAATGGCCGACCATCGTCCGACATGCATTTAATGCCTTGGTTATTGAACTAACGGGACATCTACCACGCACGTCATGGTCGGGCTGGATGCAAACGTCAGTGTATATCGAGTCATACCGCTTGAAAATCATGTCGATTCTCTCCATATTTTTACCGAGAAACGAGGGGACTATCTGTATACGGTCAAAATCGATTTCGACTTTCGTATGATTAGTCAAGATTGGAACATAATGGATCGAAGGCCATCTTCATAATATCGGGTATGAGATCCGAAGCCAGGTTACCAAGCTTAAGTTTCGGGGACTAATTAAGTACCGAGCTCGAAGTCAATACCGAGCTCGATTTTAAATCGAACTATGATGTGAGGCAGTGTTATTGAGCTTAAAAGCCATAGACCGACCAATACTGAGCCAAAATCAATACCGGGCCACGAGCCAATATCAAGCTCGAGCCAATATCGAGCTCTAACCCTAGAAATCGACCAACACCAAGTCCGATCAAGATCGAGCCAAGAGACAAGAGTCGTTACAGCCGCACTAAGGGAGGGAATCTCGGCGAGAATTAGGGAAAAGCTAATCTGTCATGGGATCCCCACTATGTATTTTAAATTATATCTAAAGTAGGATTCCCCCACTATAAGAGGGAGAGTTATTATTTCTGTAGAGGATCCAACATGAAGGCATACATACACTCTTATATTCAGATATTACTATTAACAGAGAAATACAATAGAGATTATCCTCTCGTGAGCTTTATACATGGATTCATCTTACTAATTCATAAAATCGTCTTCTAATTCAATACTGGTTCGTATTTCATTCTTTGCAAGTCAATATTCGATGGAGCGTGACAGACTGGTATCGAACTCATTGCCTCCCCTAGTCGGTGGTGTGGCACACTTTAACGAGCTCGGTAAACATTGAACGTAACAACCCTCGACTGATGTTGATTGAACTCGCAAAGGGGTTTGCTGTGAAACATACCTAAGACAACCTTCTAATAGAATACATGTCTCAGGCAAATCTTATATCGAAATGAGTGAATAAAATTGAGGATCACACACATATAAGGTCGAGTTGTTGAAGTGTCTTTTGAGTTAAAGTCCAAGAATTCAAAATCGTGAGCCTAAAAGGCCTTGAGGTGGCCTAAATAGGTCACGTTAAAGAATGCAATACTTTGACAGCTGAACTTGCATCGTGACAGAGTGTCCGCTTTCGCCCAATTAATTTCATGAATTTTTCTCTAAGTTATGCCATCATCAAGTAAAAAACGCGAATATCATATTAACTTATACGTTGTCCTTTATAACACTCCACCATCCTGTTTTGACAGAAGCTGTGTATTTCATTTTAAAATTGTCCATGATTTTCCTGACGTAGAACTAGAGTTTTTTCCCCCTAAAATTTAGTAAACTATTGAACAGGAGTGGGATGGTTGTTAGTTAAGTGCAGCCTCGGTAAAAGGAGGAAACGCCAAACCGCTGAAAAAGTTTAGGGAATGGGCAAGTAGTTACAAAAAGATGAAGGGCCCAAAAATCAATTTCAGTTAGTGGGGACGTTAAATGTATCTATCTCTATATCCTCCTGAGATTCTGTTGTCTCCTAATTTCTTATAATTTTCATTTTCCCCCCAAAACTAGAATAAAATACTTATTCTATCTCCAACTTTTCTCTTTTCCATCATATATATATATATATTCCATGCAAATCCCCGTTAGTGAAGAAACGAACAATCTATCCTTACTTTTTCCTTTTCCTTTCTTTTCTTTTCTTAACCTTTTCAACGGTCGCACTTTGAAATCTCTGCATGGAAAAGTACAAAGAAGAAGTTTGGGAGATCGTGTTCTTAGTATCATTATATTTCTTTTTTTACTTTTTGTGGGGCTCTATGCTTTGTTTTCCCTCTTCAAACATCTCAGTCAGTGTTTTCCTTTTCTCTTTTTCATTTTAACTACGATTGTTGCACCAACTATTTCATGTTCAAGCATAATTCAGGAGAGTATCACATCTTAACGGTTTTGATTTAAATATTCTAACCTAATACAAGCGCTACGTGGCTGATTTCACTATTAGAATCAGTGACCTATCACACAAACACAAGTTTACTATCATTGACTCTATGACAATATAGCTATAGGATTATCGTTGAGTGGTATAATGAGAATTTGAGATTAAAAGCTCGAATATAAATTCACTGTCATTTTATTATCTTTAATTAGAAATCTCGAATATAAATTTTAAGAATGATAAAAGCACATTTTTAACTGAAGATTTCGGGTTTAAGATATGAAAATATAAAAGTCTGTGATAGACAGCAAATTCTGTTTTAATAAGCTATGCAGCAAACCTAAATTAATCGAGTTAGGAATACCAAATAATCATTAAAAAAGCTCTAAAATTTTCTTTATCTTACAATGTTCTTTTCACCATTCACTAATCGCTTATTACAAGAACAGGAAATAAATAATTGAAGGTGATCAGAAGATAACTATAACCCGAATCAGTAGCTTTACTATTCGAATTATGATCTTTAAACTACTGAAGTATTTCCTTAATGTTCAAGAAGTAATGGATCACTCTATATTGTGTGACCATCTAAAAATAATTATATTTTGTTTACTTAATTAAATTTTCAATAAATTCTAAAATTTGCGCGAAGTTGATTTTATTTCATGAATCAAACACGTAATAATTTTTTTTAAATTATATCCGGTTAGACTCGAACTCAAAATTTTCGTCTGCTTCATAACCACGCAAGTTAAAGTAGAATGTGTACTCGTGAGACTATAATACTTATTAAATCTCATGGTCGTTGAGCTATATCTCCTTGGAATGTTGCGATTAGTCGTTTTATCATATACAATCAAGCTTCTCTATGACTGACTCATTTGTTCCAGATATTTTTGGATGTTATAGCGAATTGATGTTATAGAAAACATATATTATAACAAAGCATGATATATTTTGTTTCAAAAAAAATTAATTTTTATAGCGAAATATTATTATATAAGAATATTGTTATATAGAGGTCTGACCGGAAATGGTTTACAAATTTGCTTAAGCTAGCAAGTAACTAATAGAATACTGAAATTACACTTTAGCTTTTCTACTAAATAGTTCTCCTCATCGACAACATCATTTTTTTTACATAATCATATCATTACAATTCCAACACCTTTATAATTATATTATATCACCATGTCATTATCTTATTAACAATGATAATAACATTTAGCAAAAAATGACAAAGCATGCATCGAAAATGGTAGTTATAGGCTAATTTATGTTGCAGATGACAGTGGGCCAACTCTCCATCGCATTTTGATGTTTTCTTTTTCCTTTATTTGGGTTTGAATTAGCAATTTCTTATAGTTCAATAAAAAATATAGACATTCAATAAAATTAACTGCCACTAATTTATCTCATTTTGCTTAATCAAAGGAATCATTTGGACCACTCAAGAAGAGATATTAGTATCTTTTTCTACTTCGTTTTTCTCCCTTGCAATCCTTGTGTCCCCTTTGCATTTTTTTCTTCTATTATCATCACTTTTAAAGCACAAAGTGGAAGCTTTTTTATTCGAATTTCTTCATGCGTAACTACAAAAGACGTTTTTATTTTAAATTTTTTTTTGGTTTTCTGGTTTCCTGAGTGTTTTTTTTCTATTAGTTTTTCCAGAGGAACTTTAATAGTGGGACAATGGAGCCAAACCAAAAAGATTTAAACAGACAAACAATATGATTACAAATTATATCAATTATTATGATTTCATTTGTTAATACACGTTGTTTATGTCTCTTTCATATAATCACAATCTTCCTACTGTTTATGAAGTTAGGCTATTATTATAGCGACGTAAACAAAATCATGCAAAAGCATTTAATATTGTGAAAGATCATTTTGTCGAGAAGTACAAGTTTTTAGTTAACTATCTTTCTAGATAATTTTCTTGTGTTTCTTTTTTTTTCTTTTTTCTTTTTGGTTAAAAAGAGAATGATAGCATTGTTTTCTTTTTGGAGATTAGTATTATAGTTTGAACGTTGCATTTTTATCATACATAAGTAGGTTATTGTCCCTGATAATTTTTTTAAAAGTAAATTTCCAATCATTATTGTTTAAAATATTTAAGAAAAAACTTTTCTACGTGGTCATGTAAATATACTTTATTAAAGTTATATTTGGTCCTACCAAATAATAATTGTAAAATGACGAAAGTCAAAATCAAGGTTGTCACTTGCATAACAATTATGTAGTAACAATTACAGTTCCTGTTCTGATTTGACTACCTGCTATTAACCATTTTAAGTAATATGGATTAATTCTTAACTTTAATAACTTAGCCATTATTAACATGCTTGTCAATTTAATTACTCCAATTATTTATCACTTTGTAACTTATCATAACCTTCTTTACATCCTTTTATATAGTAGGAGTAATTAACTTCAATTTTACCATCACGATCACATCCTTGATTAAGGTAACCTGGTAGAGACCTGTCAATTTAAACAATTAATTATGCACATGAGCTTTTCTGTTTTAGTAAATAGTAAACAACTAATTATGCACATGACGTTTTCTATTTTAGCAATTTGTTTAACCTGTTGGCATTCATTATCTTGTTTTCAATACTCAATAACTTATTTTAGTAAATTAATTGTAATTTTGTAATTATGGATTTATAGGTAATATTTGTCAAAATTTTAGTTACTTTTTACATGCATTGTCAAAAATTGTGTACGCATAAGACTGAGATCGCGCTTAGCCATCTTGACTTTTATATCAAGGTATTGGTTCTCCATTGGACTTGTTTTACAGTTTTACCCAAGTGAAGATTTAGTAAAAATAGTAAATTTATTGCAAAATGCTCCAAAACACAAACCTATGAGATGTCAGAAAGATTGTGGATAAATTATCGAATGTTGGAAACAGACAAAGAAGACGGGGAAGCACATGTAAGAGAATGGACACTATATATTACTAAAGGTTTCGATGAAGTGGATAAAATTCCTTCATCCTTACCTGACATCTCGATTCGAACTTTGAATATGAAAAAAATTATGATCGAGTATATTTTTCCTTTTAAATTAATTGGGTTCCTAATAAAAATACCTAATAACGAGTAGGAAAAAGAAAGGAATAAACACTCACTCATATATGTCATATGTAACAAGCAGCAAACAAGAATGAGATGAATGAAATCAGTTTAATCTAAAAAAAAACAGTTTAATCTAAAAGAATGTGATCCCATGTAGTAAAATCCAAATATTATTGGCTGAAAACAAAATAGAATTAGGCCGGTGCATCACCAGTCACCTTGATTTGCGCCTCAGCTACTGCAGCTAGTCTATACTCCCTTTTTTTTTTTTTTGAGAAAATGGTACACCTGCGTTCAATTTGAGTTTTAATGTTTTATACACTTGTAAAATTATTATTATAAGTTGATTTATTATAGCAGATTACTTATCTATTTGAAATTTAGAATGATATTTGAAATTTAAAATTATGTCTAGACATGTATTTCAGTATAAGGCAGGGTACATCTTACTCTCTCCAGAATTTACTTGTGAGAATGTACTGAGTTTGTCGTCGTTGTTGTTGTTGTTGTTTGGACATATATTTTACTTTAAAAAAATATTGCAGTTTTGTGAATGAGAATTTTTTTTTTTTTTTTGAGGAAAACTCTACAAAATGGTCAAAGTCATTTTTTACTTTTTGAAAAACATTTTTTAAAAATCTCCAAAATGTTATAATTCTTCATGAACGTTACATTTTTTAAACAAATAATTCGGAAAAAAAGAAAAAAACAATCTATGAAAAAATGGTGTCCTTATTCTTACTGCTCTGCTTCGGCTCATCCCTTCCAATTGCCCGAGGTTTTTTTTGTTTGAAGTCATTTGTTCATTACGAATTCTAACACATCCAAGTTTTAGTTTGAAATATAAAATAGTTAAATTTTTAAAAATTGTTTAAGAAATAACCAATAAAAAATGATTGCCTCCAATTAATTGTAACAGTTTCATACATATTTTTTTGATAATACAACATTTTCCTTCTTTATTAATGTTGTAATTGCCAAATCCACATTGTCACGGGAATTGGTCAGACTAAATGATTTTGACTTTACCATGAGAGTTGAATGAGAATTTTATACGGAGTAGCTGTTACTTAGATGAAGTCAACTCAAACTAATTTTCTTTGCTATTTGTGGTGATTTATTGCTTGATTAGTGCAGATAATTACGTTAATTTTGGTAAGTATACAAGGATCAAATTTTCAAAGAAAAGGTTATCAGGAATACAATTTGAAATTTTCACATTTACTTGATATGTTCAACATTAATATTTTTAGCATTAAATTTATTTTACAGATAAAATTACGAGTTCAGAATCTAATATTTGTTGAAATTCTTAACAGTAATCACGTGTATATTACTGCGTTCGATTTAACCCTAACCAATACACTGCATTTGTCACTCTTGTTATCGTGTTTGTATAAGAAAATTTTTTCTTCAAATTATTTTTATATTTTCTATTTTTTTGCTTTATAATTTTTCGAAGAAACGTATTCAATTTTAACTGAGTACGTAGCTCGACCCTAATTAAATGATTAATTCTTACTATTAAACAAACAAAGTGATGCAAATTGGGACCATGAAAAAATTGGAGGTATAAATTGAGGGATAGAATCAATGATTTTCTATTGTTTTGTCATGCAAAAATCCCATAAAAATCTATATAGGGTCCCGTAAATTCTATGCATGCGGTTAGCACGTGTGGGACTAATGGTCTCTAAAGTTCCCTAGTTTGGTATGAGATTGTAATTACGCGTGACACTATACTCGAATATCTCTACTCTATAATTGAACCATAGCTTTGATTTCCCATAGCATGCCTCGTTTGTAATTATGGAGGAATTCAGAATTTTATACCATAAAATAACATATAATTATGTATATTATTTTTTGTGAAAAATAGACCGTAAGTGACTTTTAAGATAAATATTACAATAATTAATCACGTGTGAATAAGTTAAAGTTGCTTATGTGAATTATCATAACATTCATTTCACTTTCTCGTGAAAATAATAGGTGTAGCCAGATCACTCTATTTTTCGTTGGGTAAAAGCTAAAAATCTGATAAATAAAAAGAAATGAGATCAAAGAAATAGACGAATGGCTTGACTATAGTATAGGTCAGATATTTTTTGTGAATAGTAAGCATCGGATCTCTCCTTATTTTTGAAAAAACTGGTGGTTGCGTGTGACTTATTTTAAGGTAAAGGACGACATGATTCGACATTATTGTTTAGTCCAATCCAATCAACGTGGTTACTGAAAATAGTTGATTTTTCCATAGCCGTGGATTACGATAGACCTCGTATCTCGTGTTTCGGAATATCTGTGATATTTAAGTCAGCTTACACACACCTTAAAATATTTTACGGAATACTCAGCTTGTTATCTCCCATCAGCATATGTTCGGGGAAGCTTTGCCTATCAAAATTGGACAACAATATCTAAGTGAAGATCAACTTCGGCCATTGACAGCAACGAAAAGGGTGTAACGAAGTAAGTAGTACAAAGTACAAACAACCGCTCATATGCAATCATAGTAAAGTCTTGGCCCTTTGGCATTTATTCCCATCTTTGTGTAGTTGAGCTTCTCGCAACTACTAGAAGCCAATTACCCTAATTGAACCCGCCTAAATCTACCTCCATGAGATTCTTTTTTTTTTCCTTCGAATAATTGAGAATCGATAATGATCCAATATATGTAATTAATTGCGAGATTTCAGGGTACGTTAAAAAGTTTTATCAAGGACTTAGTTATAAGTGTAAGTTGGGATCGTTATATCATGTGAAAGAATGTGAGTACAACAACAATAAACTCAATGTAATCTCACAAGTAGAATCTAGGAAGCATAATGTATAACCATTATCATTTCTACCTTGTGAAGCTAGAAAGACTGTTTACGACATCAGCTCAAAGAAAGCGAAAGAATACTGAGTATCCAATTCAAAATCTTAGAAAATTAGTTTATTACTATAGTATAGTCCAAAACTTCTATGGTGATCTATTTGATGCTTTATAATCTCGATAGGAGTTATTTTACACCTTAATAACTTCAACTAATATCTCTAAATCAATTTGGTTCATCCCAATATTTCACACTTGTTTGGCTAATGATAATGCTTATCAAAACCTCTAAAATCAAATTAAGTTCAAGCAAAAGAATTGGTTTTTAATTAAGACAAAAATTCGATTAGTGAAAAGACATTTTTGAATGATTTGACATGTCACTCTATTTGCTTAGTTTTAACTTTTAAGTGCCATCAAACTTATACTATAAACTAAAGAGAAGTAAAGAATCTTGATTTCTAAAGTGATTTATCTCAGTTTTCACTTTCATTATCTTGATTAGCATAAGCTAAGATCAAAGGATTAGAATCTGATTTGGAGTTAGAATATAAGCCATCACCCCCATTACCCCAGAACAAATGTCGGTTCTTCTAATAGAAAGAAAAAAAAGAAAAAAAAAAGAACCTAACTATAATAAATTTGGTATGACAACATTAATCATCGTGCACAATGCACATGTTAGCATTCCTTTAGAGCCTCAGCTGTTACTTTACAAAACATATAAATGCTAATATACTACAAGTGTACAATCAGAAAAATTTAAAGTTTACCAGTTTCAACAGAAATCTAAGTTAATATTACAATAGTAACTAGGTTCATCAAAGGCGGAATAAGGATCTGAAATTTTTAGATTAAAATTTTTAGTCATTTTAAGTCACTGAATTCAAAATTAATAATTTGAACATGTTAAATAAATTTCTTAAGACAAATATAGAGCTTGAACCAAAGTTACTGGATTCGGCCGAACTCGCGTCTCGGTCTCTAGCTCCGCCCTTGAGGTTCACCAATCGATTATTTATAAATATTTAGTGGATCCTTAATATGTATACAAAGTCCGGACAAGAACTACCGTGTTTACATAAAACCATAGCCAACCCTCTAGATCTGACTTCGAGTACAACCACAACTACACAATTTTTCTCATTGGTTTTTTTTTTTTTTTGGGTAAAATTTTCAGAAAAATCTGCATCCGCTATCGTTCGGTGTACACTGGGCAATCTGCTCATTGTACAATAACTCGCAAACCACACTGAAACTATAACTGCACTAGACAAACTCTGAATGGGGAAGCTGCTGGAGATGTATTTTTCTCATTGTATATTATTAACGATAGTTTCATGGATTAATTCATGAAAAATATCTCATGTGATTGCCTATCTGTTTTCTGCATTCCTAATGCATCCCAAGACAATTTTGTTTCGCCATTTGGTGTTGCCTTCACATACTTCACATGGCTATTCTCTGGATTTCCTTCGATATTGGAATTTATGTAGGAATTGATTAGGAAGTTTCTTTAATATAATTGATAGACTGTCCTCGTGCACCATGATATATATACTCATATAATTGAGGAGGAAAAAAAAAGTAATTACGCATTATATTTGCCATAATTTTTACGTAGAAAATTTATTACTATAATGCAAGAACATAATACATGGTCGAGAAGCTATGAATCAATTAGACTTGCCAATCGAATGAACAATAATAATCGTAGTAATTGACTTTATTAGATTTTGGAAGCTCGTAGATCCGACATAATTTTCAAACTTAAGAATTATGTGTTAGGAGCGGCTCTATACTAGCAACAACAATATCGCCATTGTGTACGTGTGGCATTTGGTAAATTCTAAATTCTAACTCTTAAAATTTAAATTTTGAATTCGACTAAAAATATGCCCTGCGGATTCAAATAAAAGTTAATTCTCAGCTAACGGTGGAAGTGGATCTTGGAATAACAAGTTTCCACGCAATTGCTTGTTTGAACAACTAAGGATTTTATAGTTGAAAATCCATTGACATATATAAATTATTAAACAATTACTTACTTGGTTTAGAAGACAACATTAATGCAAGAAAAAAGTTGTTAATTAAAAAATTCAGAAGCTTCCCGGAAGACATGCCATTTTGAACTTGTAGATTTGTGGGTGTTCAATTATAAAATAATGTATTTTTAATTAACAATAAAGTATAAAAATGCACTGACTGAATAAAATGAAAAAACTATGTTTTTGGGTAGCTGAAAAATTCCAAAGTCCAAGACTCGGTCAAATGACGGTTGCATAATATCTGGATTAATTGCAAGCTTAAGCAACATCCCACTTAGAAACTGTGTTTTTAAGTTGTTAAACACCACTGTTTCTTAATTAAATACTTAATTTGCATATCAAATTGGGCAAATCGCTAAGTTTACGCTGCTTTTCCCTCTTACATTAATTGCAAAAGTCATTTGAATTTTGAACTTTACATGTACTATTTTGTATGCCAATTTGAATGCATATCTCCGCTGTATATATGCTCAAGATTCAAGAATTTGGTACAACCACACACCCCCAACAAAACAAAACAATAAAGAAAAAAAAAGGAGGGACATAAAAGTAATGGGAATCATAGGAGTACATGGAAACGGAAAATTTTAGACAGAAATGTTTGATAGTATTAGTAACTAGGTTCTGATCTTAATATTTATACATATTTAATAAATTATTTAATATAAATATATTATTTAACCAAAAATTAATGAATTCGCCCGGCTAGTAGGCATGCTACTAGCTTCGCCTCTGTGTTTGGCACTAGAAACGAGTCGAATTGTACGAATAAAAAATCTTTTAATTTCAAATATTGAATGGTTAAAGTTAGAGAATAACAATTTTGTAATCAAAATCTTTGAGTAAATTATGGTAAATGCAATTTAAAAGTTATGCTGATTATTACTATTCATGCAATTGACCAACAAAATATTAGAATAGCTATAAATTATCAAACAAAAAGAATATGATAGCTTTCTTCTCAAATTGAAAACTTAATTATTGCAGCTTAATACACTAATTGTGGAATGCTTTTTAGTATCCACACTTAAACCTCGACAACACCGAACTTTAATCATTCAAAAAAAAATTACTTCTACATTTCAAAGTACATTAAAACTTTTACAGTCAAAGATAACGAATTTGACTCTAATAAACAACCCATAAAAATGCATTTACAGTACAATTAAGGATCAATTTCAAGGGTTGACATGCTAATTAGAACAAATAAAAAAATGATTAAACGTTAATTAACTATAAAAAGGAAGGCTTAAGCTTGCCGTGACCGTCAATAAACCGGCGTCTGCCGGTAATCGCGGAGCCTTCCTTTTGACTTATGTGTGACGTCTTTTTATTTCTTGTTCCCACTACTTTTTCATGGTTATATAAATAAAAATAAAAAATAAAAAAACGAATCACTTTTTATAAAGTGCAAAATAAAAAAGAACAATATGATTTTCTTCCTCTATCCACACTGGCCGTTAATTGCGGTTGAAATAAAAGACACAAGTATGGGTCCCCAATTCTTTCTCCTTTTCTATTTTGTTCTTTCTTTTCATTAATAATTATTTTTTTAATTTCTTATCATGTGTTCAGTATCATATTGAGACCCCAATTAATTCGCACGTTAAAAAAAATAAATCACTACCACGATTTTTTCATATTTAATTAAGGGTTAACAGATCTTATTTATCATTCCGCATATTTGATGGTTTTTTATGACCAATTAAATAGAAAAAAAAATTTCGTTTTATAAAGTGAAAAATAAATTGAGAAAATAATAGAATTTTCCTCTTTTATTTCCACCGGCCGTTGATTACGGTTAAAGTAGATGACACAGATTGAGGTCCTCAATTTATTTATCTTTTGTTTTTTTGCTTTTTTTTCATCCTCTCTTATTCTCCCTTTTGATGATTTGTGAAAGTGGGCAGACTGTTTGGATAAATAACGAGAATGCCATGTAACTTTTTAACTCTTTAACTGGCCGTAAGAGGGTTAAATTTGAATTACATTTGGGCTGTCGGTGGTAATGTGAAAATGGTGCAAGGGCAATATCAGGTAGAAAATTTAATGACGGATAGTTTTTTTGTCGGGTTGTTCGGTTTTAAATCAACTAACAGCTCCAAATCGCTTAAGCTCGAACCAATAATTTAAAAGACGGAAAACTACGGTTCTAGGCGTAAGTCTTGAGACATTCTAATTTATAGTAATGCATTTGTTTTTCATAACAAATAACAAATAGGATATCTCTATTTCCTTAATTATCTATCATTTGTTCGAAAAGGGTTTTCAGTTTCTCAACGGCACATCGAGATACATATGTGTAAATTTGTTATCAAGCAATCCTTCTTTTTCTTTGTCTAACTACGTCTTATATACGTATATTCTGGTTAATGATCAATGATCACTCAACTATTCGAATATAATTTAATGATGTTACTCTAGATTCGACAAAGACCGAATGCTTGGTATAACTGTATTAGGCAAGGTAAAATAATTATATGTGTATTTGTTTTGGCTCTTTAAATTTCATAATTTTGTATTCCATCGTGCTATAAAAATAAAAATAAATGAACTTTATATTTGTTTATTCGCATTGCAACATCCCTCGAAAAAAGGGACCATTCTTCTATCCTAAAGATGGTAAATAGTATATAGTCATTAACATTTTAAGCTATAGTTGAAAAAATCTGATAAATGCAAGTTTGATTATATGAACACGTTTGAAATGTATTTATCGTCAATATTCCTGAATCATAATGAAACACCAGCTAACATTTCCTTTATTTGGCTGAGAAAACCGAACGAATTCGAAAAATCAAATTGGGGATTTACCAACAATATTAAAGACAAAAGTAGAACGCAAATGCACTAATTAATATTTGATGTCAGAGGTATATAAGCACATTTATTGATTGTAACTCAAATTATATACTCCCTTCGTCTCAAGTTATCTATCGTGTTAAAACATTAATTAGGAGGAGGGTTGAACTATTTTACCATTATTTATGTCTTAAGATATAATCTCTCTTCATTGAATATTTATTCTACTTATATGCTATGTTCATCTTCAAGAACATTTATTATTAAGGGTAAAATGGAAAAATATAATTGATTTTATCTTGAACTTCTAAAATAAAAAATAATTTGAGATAACTATTTTTAGAAAATACGACAGATAATTGAAGACGGAGGGAGTATACAATAGAGGTATTTTAGAAACATAATATATATATATATATATATATATATATATATATATATATATATAACATTTACCTATTTTAACTGATAATACAGTAGTGCATGATACTCTAAAAAGTATTTTCTTAAAACATTAGGTTATGCTATGAGTATGCTCATTGGTGTTAGGGTAAAGAGCAAAAACTATTAATATTGTGGTGGGTGAATAAGATCGTTCTACTCTTAATACAGAGAAAATGAAATTTGTTGGTAAACAGTAATTTTCCTTTAGCGAATTCAAGGTCCTAAAGTGAATACTAAGCTCACAAATGGAAAACCAAAAAAGAGTTTGAACAAAAGGTAACTCCTTTAACTTAGTTGTGGCGAGTGCACTTTACCTTTGACTGAAATATTAATTTTTCAACTTCGTAAATGAAACGTGTAAATACTTGCACACTGTTCGAGTTGATTTCTTATGACCATTTAGGAATGCCAATCTTTTCCACATACAAATACAATTATTCTTTCAATCTTTTGGGTTTTGTCTCTATTCAATATTAACTTATACTACGACACTTGCGCCAGGCTAATTAACAAAGCCCAGGTCCAATTAGACAAATGGGAACCCTTTTTGTTATAGTTAAATGATTTAGAGGAAAAAAATGAAGAATAAAAAAGAATAAGAAGCTATAATTCGAAACACTAAGTAGGTTTTTAGACATAAAAATTATAATTTTAAAAACACAGTAATATTTGGAGTTAAGTTGAAAAATAGTATTTAAAACTTGAAATTATGAGTGGGGAAAAATATTCTCAATATTTTTAAAAACTCATTTTCGAAAAAATTTCAAAAACATGTAAAATTTCATTGACAAATATATTTTTTAATTTTCTTTTTTGAAAAAAAAGAATTTTTTTTTACGGACAAACGATGCTTAAGTATAGAAGAATAAAATTATCATATAATAGGTTATGGAAATGAACTCTTCCATAGGAGCACTAAAATCTTATAGAGAAATCTATACTTTTAAGTGATTCAAAAAATAATAGTCGATAATATCTATCTATCTATCTATCTATCTATAATCTATAATATATTAAAACACAAAGAACCTTAGCGAAATATTGTTGGCCTTTTTTTACCCTTTAAAATAGATTTTATATTGGATAAAATTGTAATTTGAAATACTTTCCTAATATTTAAGACTTGAAACTCAAGTCAAATTTTATTTACTAAATCGTTCCGTATTGAATTACGTAAGAAGTCTTAAATCTTTCCTAAATTTTATGAACTCTTCAATTAATAAAAGAATATTAATGTTACTATATATGCCAACCTATGGTGCACGTTAGAAATGTAGTGATAAAAACTTATTTTCAAAACTTCTCTATATGTACACGTTAGGTTTGTCTTTTTTCCCCCTTAAATATAATTAATCATTTAAGTTATATTAGAATAAATCTATTAGTGGTAAATATTTATACAATTATGAGAAATAAATATATCGACATAAATATACATTCTACGTTAGATATAATAATAACTGCCATTAATAATTTATAGGCTATATATTACAATTGATTTTCTACATATTTAATGAGCTAATATCTTAATTCTATATAATTGAAGTATTTTAGTAAAAATAGAAAACAAAAATAGAGAAAGAAAAAGTACGAAACTATAACTAAAATCGATAATTTTGACCAACGCTACTTCAATTTTCCTTATTATTTAACATAGATTTTTAACCGTTATAAATTAAAACCAATTGATTCTATATGATTTAATTATTTTAGCAAAAAAAAAAACAGAGAAAGTTTTTTTGTGAAAAAAATATGTTTTGGTCCTCTGGTATATATAATAGTATGTCCATTACCCTTTAGTCAAACACCCTTTTATTAAACTTATTTACCAAAATTTAAATACAAATTCAAATTAACACTTTGATTATGTATAAATTATTTCAATATCCATAATTATTATACTATTTTACTCAATATCATATTCTAGAAATATTTTCAAATGATAATTATCAATTGGATATCAGGTATACATAGTTTACTAATATATATAAATTTTTAAAGTTTTATATGTATTGATGGGGTATACGCGAATACTGAAACTAGTATATATATATATATATATATATATATATATATATATATATATATATATATATATATATGCGTGTGTGTGTATTATATACAAATAATATAGATATTTTATGCATTTTGTTAGATAACGAATGCAATTAATTTCAACCGACCGATCAATTTTGCATTTTGGCTAATCTCATATAGCGTAATTTCTAGATGTGAATTCAAATTTAGTCGAATTAGTGAATCCGAATATCAAACATGCAAAATAGTCCATAAAAGAGTGGCAGATATTATAGTAGTATTAGAATTTTTGACGACCAAGGATCGGAGAGAGATGGATAAGAGCTTTTACTTTTTATCAAAGGTCCCTAAGTAGCTCTCATTAAATGAGTTTTACACTGCACAAATCCGAATTAGTCAAAACTCAAGTATAAATACAAAACACCAAGTGGATAAAAATAATTTGAAATTGGGGTTAACTTTTAATAATATGAGTTCAAATCAAATATCATTATTACTATCCAATCTAAATTCTTTTTGGGCAGTTCGATGTATAAAGTATCTCGTATTCACGTAAGATTCGGGGAAGGCTCGTTCCCCTAAGAGTGTGATGTAGACAACAACACAACAACAACAACCCAGTATAATCTCACAAGTGGAGTCTAGGGAGAGTATGATGAACGCAACCTTATCCCTACCCTGCCAAGACAGAGAGATTGTTTCCGATAGACCTTCCGTTAAAGAAAATGAAAGAAGCCCTGATAGCAAGTAATAGCAAGACAAATAATTAAAAAATTAAATCAAAAATAGCAACAAAGAATATGAAAGAAGTACCGATAACAAATAATAGCAAAACAATATATGTAGAAAATTAAATCCAAGGCACCAAATGAGAATGTGAACGAAGTAGTGCAAGCAAACTACAGAATTACTAATGACAAGTAATAACAAAACAAGACATGCGAATATAGCACACTAAGGAAAAAAAAGGTACCATACTATCACTAATACTATCGAATTATAGAAGTCAAAGAGAAACGCACGACTACCTACTAACTTTCTACCATAATCTTCAATCTCCACACCCTTCTATAATAGACATTCTTCCATAATGTAAACATTAATAATTGTTTCATGACTCGAACCCGTAATCTATACGTAATGCGGAAACAAATTTATTGTTGAACAAAGTTTCCCTTCATCCAATCTATTTTCTTTTAGTTCCTCATATTAACAGTGTGAAACACAAAAACACTATACAGACAATTTTCAGAAACTCTTTTGACTCTTTCTCTTCACACAACTCACCTTTTTCTTCTTTCTCCTTTTGGTAACTCTCAAGCCCCATTACCTTCTTTTAATAGTAAAATATTACTTAAATCTTCCCCCTAATTGTCTGCTCAATTTTGTACCGTAAAAGCGCCGAACAAAAGCACATGGCTGATGGCACTACCCCCTCTTTCATACCATTTTTTCTCCATCCCCTAATTATTATTTTTTAATTGTTTTTGAATTTCCAAAATATTACTAAAACAATAAACACAAAGCGCATTAATTGATCTCTTAACATTTTCTGAATTTTTGGCACCTTCTCTTCCCTCCACCATATATACTGCTTTTAAGCTCTTCCCCTTCCTCCCAATCCCTACACTTCCCTCTTCTTTACTTTCTTTCTTTAAGTGTCTTTTTTTCTCTCTTCTTTGGTGAGTTTATCAGAAAGTTTTTAACTGATAAACACGCCAACATTGTTGCCATTGTTGATTTTATATGTACTTATACACATAACCATTGTACACAAAAACAGATCTACATAGTTAAGTTTTGTAGCTCACACTTTATTACTTGTGGACCGCGCGTAAAAATGAAGAGTTTTGTCGGTTGTTTGTTTTTAGTAATGGGGGTTCTTCCTTTAGCATTTGCTGGCCATAATTATGGTGAAGCACTAAGTAAGAGCTTTCTGTTTTATGAAGCTCAAAGATCTGGTTATCTTCCTCATAACCAAAGAGTTCATTGGAGAGGAAATTCTGGTCTTAACGATGGAAAAGCTAGTGGGGTAATTTTTTTTATTTTTTTTGTCTAATTTTTGTAAAGTTGCTAACATGTAACTATATGAGCCGTGAAATAAGCATCTTGTATAAATGCAGTGTATGACTGCATACAATAGACCCTTGTGGTACGGCTCTTTCTTGACTGCCGTATAACGACAGATTAATGGACCGAACTATCTATTTGTTTGTCTAATTTATACTTTCTTGGTTCATTTCCATTTGATAAAATGTTAACATTTTTGGGGATTTTATTTTTTGGTGTGCAGATTGATTTGGTGGGAGGGTACTATGATGCGGGAGATAATGTGAAATTTGGTTTGCCAATGGCATTTACTATTACAATGATGTCATGGAGTATTTTAGAATATGGTAGGCAAATGGCTGCTAGTGGTGAACTTGGTCATGCTATGGATGCTGTTAAATGGGGTACTGATTATCTCCTCAAAGCTCACCCTGAACCTTATGTTCTATATGGAGAGGTAAATTACATTCTCACTACAGTTAAAATTTATCCGTATCCGATGTTATATTGTTTGACAGTCGTTGTTCCTGAGCTGAAAGTCTATAGAAAAGCAATGCTTCATATACACTATCGGCCTTAGACTTCACTTGTCTAATGTAACTGCCCAACCCACTAGTTATATTATCCGTTTTGGACATAAGCCCTTACGACATTAGAATGCGTCACTAAGGTCTAAGACCTCTTTACTTATATACCCAACATCTCTTGTATTTTGTTGACGTTAGATTCGTCTAGAATGACACAACTGGGGCTATTATAGTTGATGTGACGTTACATTTCAATGAATACGGGATATATGATTTTTACATTAACAAGTTTATCACTCGATTATGGTTTAGTTATATGTATTACTATGTTTAAATTGCTTGATTTAATACTAATATCGGGTGTGAGTAAATATTTACTATCACTATTCGCAGCTCACCTAATAGACACTTAAAAGTTTTATGTAAGATAATTGAAGCATTGCTTTTTTGTTTGTTTTTATAATTAAGTGGCATGTGCTTAATGTCATTTTCAATGGAATAAAAGTGTCTTAAAACTAATTTAATAGACATAAAATGGACAAAATGGAATGTTGTTTTATGTAAATTATTTGGGTTTTAAGAAACTAATTAAGTTTAATAATTGGGATTTGGTGATTAACGAATTGATTGTGATTTTGTTAGGTAGGAGATGGTAACACAGACCATTACTGTTGGCAAAGACCAGAAGATATGACTACATCAAGAGCTGCTTACAGAATTGACCCGAACCATCCTGGTTCGGACCTTGCCGGAGAGACTGCCGCCGCCATGGCCGCCGCTTCCATCGTCTTCCGCCGCTATAACCCTGGCTATGCTAATGAGCTACTTAACCATGCACATCAGGTAATTAATTACATTAATTATATGATTTAGTACTGTACTAATGATCTTTGTTTTTTTTAGTTAAAAGCTAAAAAGTGGCTCAGTCTTCAGTGTGTGGACTGAGAGACTGGCGCATGTTAGTTCGGTGTTGGGAAACGGGCGCATGTTAGTTAAGGGTCCCGAGTAATTAGGTAGTTACGATTAGCTCAGCTTTTTTGTCAGGGCTACTTGTTTGTCGGTGCAGGTTAGTTGTGGTGGCGTATTGCTACTTTTCATTCATTTCTCTAACGCCCACAATAAATTCCAGAAAAAAACTTCGGGTTGGAGCTTTAAATATAAAATTATTTTACTAGTATATCAAACACTAAATGAGAAATAAAAAAAATTAACATACTATCAATCTATCACACATTAATATTTATTGATAATATAAATTATTTTTATATAACTTAATTATATTATCAAAGTACTAAACTTTTAGGTAAAATAATTTATTCCTTTCCTCACTAGTACACTAAGAATAGTCTTACGACGTTGTTGGTCTTGTCCTACCTTTTTAAAAGGTAAAGGATCCATGTGCGTTGGGTGATGTTAGGTCAGGGCCCATACTAGTAATTGTGTTTTCTTTCCCCAAATTTGGCCAATTAACATTTGTAATAATTAGAATATGAGGTGCCAATTAACCTTATTCAGCTGCATTTAAGATTGCTCTATAATATTATCATTAGGAGATTGATCTAGTCCTTACCACAAGGATATGTTGTGATCAATTTAACCCTACATTTTTACAAGAGCTTTAGTTGCAAAACAACTAACTCCAACAGTTACGCCAAGCTCCTCTTCATAAACATACATAGGTATAACTTTATAATACAAGTAATTTATTTTTTATTTTTCACGGTTGTAATAATGTGAAATAATTAAATTTTGCTCTTTTGAGCTTGAATAATAATGAGCATTAATAACATTAGGTCATTAGCTGCCGGTGTAAATGGTAGCAAAATCTTTCGGCGTAAATAAAGGATCATGGTGGGGGCCACAAGGAACAGATTTGCCGTTAATCACGGGTACTGTTTTAGTAACCGTGTGATCTTATGTACTCGCCAAATGTTAACCGTCCACATCTTTTGATCCTTAAACATCGCTTTTGCCACGTGATGTGGAGGACTGTCGGTGCAGTTGTACCGTACTATCATACGATGCACAACTTCTTTCCCAACAAATATTTTTTTTTAGTTCCTAATATACCCTTGTTATTTTGATTGTATTACATCATTTTACCTGCTCAATTTACAATTTGTTACTGTTGTTTTCAGCTCTTCGAATTTGCTGACAAATATAGGGGCAAATATGATAGCAGTATTACTGTGGCCCAAAAATATTACCGATCTGTCAGTGGATACGCGGTATGTTATTCTAGCATCTTATTCTTTTCTTTTTCAGTCTCATGTCGTTTTTATTTTATTTCAAATAATGATGACATAAGTTGAATTTAAATGAAGCGGTACAGATATATATAGCCGATTTCTACTAATTTGGGATTGATGCGCAATTATTATTGATATTTGTAAATTCTAAACTTTGTCAATTAGGTAACAATATTTAATTAACTACCCTACAACTTTAGTCTTAAGTGTTTTAAGTTTGTATATTGTCTACAATAACATGTAATGCTATAGCAAGCCGGATATGATAATTTTGAAAAATAGTTTAATAACTAGCAATAACCGATTAACTTACTTTTTTTTATATTGTCAATATAATAACTTAATCGTTTTCTTTAAGAATTGTAAAATTTAATAAGTATTTTTTTTTGGGAATGTTTGTTGTTACAGGATGAATTATTATGGGCAGCAGCATGGTTGTACAAGGCATCAAACAATCAATTTTACTTGAATTACTTAGGAAGGAATGGAGATGCACTTGGTGGAACTGGTTGGTCCATGACTGAATTTGGCTGGGATGTCAAGTATGCTGGTGTCCAAACTCTTGTTTCTCAGGTAAAAAAATTATGTTAAAAGAGTTTAGAAATTTCAACTCGACGGTAACATAAATAAACATGAATCAAACGATAAATCAGGATCAGGATAACTAATCACAACATAACTAGTCCCAGCTAACTTGTCTTCAAACCAAACGATCCCTTAGTAGTTTCATAGGCAGATAACTAATTGGTATGTCTGTTGGCAGATCTTGATGTCAGGGAAAGCTGGTCACAATGCACCTGTATTTGAGAGGTACCAACAGAAAGCAGAGAACTTCATGTGTTCGTGCCTCGGAAAGGGTAACCGAAATGCCCAGAAAACTCCTGGTGGTCTCATCTTTAGGCAGAGATGGAACAATATGCAATTTGTTACAAGTGCTTCATTCCTTGCCTCTGTTTATTCTGACTATTTGACTTCCGCCGGCAAATACCTCAAGTGTTCTTCTGGTTATGTATCTCCAAATGAGCTCCTCTCTTTTGCCAAGTCACAGGTAAAAATATTAATTTGAATAGATAATTAACGAGTTTAACTTATACATATACTGAAAGTGTAAGTTATCTAAAAGATCGCAACATGTATCTGCCATAAAAGGTTAGATCAGTAACCTGTAAAATAAGACATGTTACTTGCGACAACAACCATCATAGTATATACTATATAAGTTAAATGAGTAATTGGAAGCCTCAAAATATTGGATTTACATTGACTAACTCCTGCATGTTTTAGGTGGACTACATTCTTGGAGATAATCCGAGAGCGACAAGTTACATGGTGGGATATGGAAGCAATTACCCAAGACAAGTACACCACAGAGGTTCTTCTATTGTCTCTATTAAGGTTAATCCAACTTTTGTTACCTGCCGTGGAGGATATGCCACCTGGTATAGCAGAAAGGCGAGCGACCCTAATCTCCTCACTGGTGCCATTGTTGGTGGACCTGATGCCTATGACAACTTTGCTGATGAAAGAGACAACTATGAGCAAACTGAGCCTGCCACTTACAACAATGCTCCGTTGATTGGCGTGTTGGCAAGACTCCATGCTGGTCATAGTGGTTACAATCAGCTCCTCCCAGGTATTTTTTTTAGTGAATTAACATCGTCCAGACTAGTTTTATGCTTGCGATGAACCTGATGCAACTTGTTTGGGATTGACATGATGATGTTGTAGTAGTTAAATCAAAGTTTTATGCTGAGAATTTTTTTCTATGCGTCTTACAGTTGTTCCTGCACCAAAGCCAGTTCCAAAGCCAGCGCCACGGGGAAAAGTAACTCCAGCTCCAAGGCCAAGAGTAATTCCAGTTCCAGGTATTTTCACTTGCTATTCTTCTGTCAATGAATAGACCAATGTTTTAGTGGAATCTAATAAACAAATATATCTGCAGCTAATGCTCATGTTGCTATTCAACAAAGGGCAACTAGTTCATGGGCACTAAATGGGAAGACTTACTACAGATACTCAGCAATAGTTACTAACAAGTCCGCAAAGACAGTTAAGAACTTGAAGCTCGCAATATCCAAGCTCTATGGTCCTCTCTGGGGTCTTACAAAGTACGGTGACTCGTTCATCTTCCCAGCTTGGCAAAATTCTTTACCAGCTGGGAAAAGCCTCGAGTTCGTGTACATTCACACTGCTTCTCCTGCAATTGTCTCGGTTTCAAGCTACACTCTAGTCTAAAAGACGGAACAAAAAACAAGAAGTTAAGGAGGAGGAAATGCAAACACATTTTTCTCGGGTTTTAATGTAAGAATTGTGCAGCTATAGTGCTATACTACACGGCGCATTCAAGGGGGTCTTTTTATCTTTTCTATTTTTTTTTTTCTTTCTTTCGAAAGTTTGTCTGTAAGTTTCAACTTCTGGTTGGTTTGCAGTTTGAGTAGGACTTTTTAAGGTAATGAAGGTTTAGGTTAATAAGGGAGAAAGTTGGAGGAAGAAAGGAGTGAAGAGACGAGTTTAAACAAGTGCTCATCCTCTTTCTCCTCCACTTTATATACATAGTATTGAGAAAAGAAAAATGACAGAAAAGAGTGAAGGGGTTGAGAAGTAAAGAAAGTTTTGCTTCTCTATATTATATCTTAAGTCTTCATTTCCTTTGTAATTGAATGCAGCTTGAAGGTTTCTATCAGTTTTGCTTTTCACTTTGGTTTTTGTTTGTGATGTTGTAAGCTTTACTATATTTGTATGCATTCTGTATTCTTCCATTCGAAGGGGAGCCTTGGCGTAACTAGTAAAGTTATTGCCCTGTGACTAGGAGATCACGGGCCGTGGGAACAGCCACTTCAGAAATGCAAGGTAAGACTACGTACAATAGACCCTTGTGATCCATTCCTTCCCCGCGCATAAAGGGAGCTTAATGTACCGGGCTGCCTTTTTTGTGTTTTTACATTCAAAAAATGGTTAACATTGGTATTTTTGCCTTATTAGAAACTCTCTGAACACCAACTCTGATACTTGACTATGGTATTGAGGACAGTATTCTCTTTTATTCATTTCTTACTTGTGCATATTTATATCTAGTTTGAGTCGAAAGCAATAGGTTGGTCTTAACTTCATAGCTTGTCTTAAATCCGCCTCCAAACATTAAAAAAAGAAAAGAAGATACAAACCCAATGGAGTAAAACATAGTACTATTACTAATGAATTTGACTGCGGACTTAAATTTTAAGTAGTCACTAGCATACTTATCAGAAGTTATTACAATACGAGGCTAGAATCCAAGCATTCTAGTACATACATATTAGAGATTAGGGAACCTCGTTTGTCAGACAAATTGAATAGTCGTGACGATACCTTTAAACATCAAAAAAACAATTCTCTTTAAAAAATCGATCAGATCAGCCGTGGACGTCCGAGAGATATCATCAATATGAACTTTTCAGGCTAAGTAACAAAATTTTATTGCAATATGTGACGAACCCAAAGATTCTAGTACATATACATTAAAGATTGGTCTGATGATGCCCCCTCAAAGGCTCAACTAACCTAAAACACTTTTAACTATACATTGGACTTGTCACTCAACCTCTCAAACTAGACACCCAAGAAAACACACTAATGTAGGAAAATTTGAACAAGATAGAACTTGGGAAATCACTAAACTTTAATGTCACTCGATTTATCAAGCTCAACTACTATGACACTAATATTGTCTTTGCTTCCTTTGGCAATGGCCAGCTCCGCCAAAAGTGCGGCGGCTTCCGCCGCACCGACTCTCTCCGGTAACCTTCTACGAATTTGTCCGTCGAGACATTTTCTTACCACTTCGCAGGTTACCTCATTTGACACTACATCCCATAAACCATCTGTTGCAATTACTAGAAATTCATCCCATTCGTTTCGTTTGTACACTGTCACTTCTGGCTCTGCTATTACGAATGGTTTCAGATAATGATCACCTGTTTAATGGAATTTATGTAACCAACGTGAGATACAAGGATATATCCCCTGTTTCAGAAACTAATAAGAAAGCAAAACTTAATGCCAATATCGTGCTACAAGTAAGTGTTTAACTTATACTTATAGTTCCACATTACCAAATCACCTAATATATAAAGGATTTATATTACATAGATAATAATTGTATAAAGTTTTTTCACACTTTCAGTTAATTTTTACTTCTGATAGCAGGTGACATTTACTACATACTGAAGTAGAGATTTACCCATAATTACCTTATAAATAACATGTAAATACTTTTCTAACGTTTTCACCTTATAGGTTAAACTCAAAGATACTTATAGGTAACCGTTCATAAAATATTAATTAACAAGCTGGAAAAAATAAATTATTCATTAAAATATATATTAATCAAGTAAAGATTCATAATATTGTCCGTCTATATAAGTTGAGTAGAAGGATAAAAGTAAAGAGAGGAAAAAAAGAGAGGTGCTATAATCTTAAAGTGTTAAGTATTCTCCACCGCCAACCCGAGGTAAGTTGAAGATGCAAAAAGTTTATGGGGATTCATATATACACAATATAATTTTTTGGCAAACTTCCTTGTGCCACCCTAGTTCCACCAGCCAACCATGCCTAAAGCCGCGGGTTCGAGTCACAAGTGAGCAAAGTAGGAAATTTCTTGGGGAGAAACTAAAAAAATGGTAAGTGGAGAAGGATTGTACCTATGGATCTTGAAGTAGCAAGGATTCCTTGGACACGACTACCATTCCTATTTAAAATCTTACCACCTGCAGCTTCTACCCTTTTCTTCTCATCTGGTCTATCAGGCTACACAAAAAAGACATAGCACAAATTAAGAACTCATGTTAGAAATTTTACAAACTACTAACTTGGTCCCAACTAAATTAAGAATAATTACGCTTTGAGTATCAAATAAATTAGAGTCCTTGCTCAATTTGAGACGAGGATTCATCGTAATTTATTTATTTTATCAGCGAAATTCAATTCTCATCCGAATTTAAGACCGACGAAATGAAAAAGATAGGCGAATTTCTACATGCCCCTTGTGATAAAAAAAAAAAGAAATTAAGAAAAATACTGACCTTATGGTCATTTGACAAAGGTATAGCAACACCACGGCTACAAAGTACAACCCTACAATTACCACAATTAGCCGCCACCACCTCTTCTTTCCCTACCACCACCGCCGCCGCCGCAGACCCGGTTGTCCTTTCCACGTCATCATACCCACTCTCCTCATTCAACTCTACCTCATTCTCTTCTCTTATAACTTCATCATCCATTTTGGAAAAACATTTTATCATCACCTTCTCCCAATCTATATTACTATTATTATTATTACTTGCTTTTCTCTCTAATATTTCCTCCTCAATAATATAATGCAAACGATCACGACATGCACGTGAAACCCTATTACCTCCATGTCCATCATATGCAGCAAAAAAAACAAACTCATTATTAGCAACTTGCGACGCCACAGTTATAGCATCTTCTATTACTCTTCTCCTCCCCATCATTGATATAAAACCGTATTTCAATTCTTTTTCTATAGGTTGTACTGAATAAAAGACTTCGTCTTGACTCGATATTTCTGCTCCTGTAATAGTACTCTTGGAACTTGACTCAGTACAGTTTGATGAACTATCAATTTGTTCATTTTTTGATACCTCCGCTCCCACATCCTTAACACGAAACTGTTTTTTGGGAACAAAACAACCGTCTTCTTCAGAAGATGTAGTCATACGTTGTAGTTGCTGTCTTTTATGGTAAGATTTAACAACTCTTCTATGAAACAGATTCCTTGGCTTATTGTTTTTGGAATCTGATACCATCATTCTAATTATATATCTTACTAGTCAATTTAATGACATTGCTATTGTTTAGCTACTTGGTGTGTAGTAAACTTAGGTTGGACGACACAAAGAGAGAATTTTAATACAAAGTTTGCAGTATGGTTTTACGTAAGGGGGGAGGGGTGGGGGTATAAATGAGGAGAGGGGGGTGATGTTAAAGGGGAAGCAATGAAGAAGAAGAAGCTAAAAAGATGGAATGTCTTAGGGGTCGTTTCGTTTACAGGTTACGTAGGTATTAATAGTATAGGAAATATTGTAGATATTCAAACAATACAGAAATTATGATATGTGTGCTTTATTTATTTTTAGAAAAAATATTTAATTCAAGAGGGTTAGTTTGGTCTTTTTATGTTAAATTCTTGTATTAGTAATCTACATTTTTTTTTCTACATCTATCCTACATAATACAAATTTCTGTATAATATATGCTAGCATTAATTATGCATTTTATAAAAAGGTAACAAATATTCTTTTCGTTTTAATATATGTGATATTATAGAATTTAAGAAATAAAGTATAATTTATTAAAATTTATGATCTTAAATATATGCGGGTATTAGTTATGCATTCTATAAAAAGGTAATAAACATTCCTTTCGTTTTAATGTATGTGATTACGGAATTTAAGAAATAACGGAAGAGTTTTAAAATTTATAATTTTAAATATATTATAATTTTTTATGATATAAAAACTTTTTATTAAGTATTAAATAAGAAGTTAATATATATATACACATCAATTTAAACAGCACAAGTAAATTATTATTAATGTGGGAATTTTATGAAGATATTATACATATTTGTAATGAAACCAAACGACTCCGTAGGGGTGAGGGAAATTTGGTGACACAGAGGGAAAGGGGGCGAGTATAGATGACACGTAAAGGCGGCAATTGTATCGGCGCAAATACAAGGACGTGGATGTTTCTCTCTGATTCTCACTTCTACACGTGGCAATTCCAATTGTGCGGCCACGAATGGAGATATTTATTTCCTAAAAAAATAAATCACGAGTTATTACCAGTCCAGAACCTATGTACTGTTTTCTCTGGTCTTCGGATAAGTTTGTGTATACCTCATAGATATTTGTTACCTTATACTAATATAAATATCGGGTACCTATGTCCATTAATATTCGAAGAAATTGAGACTTTAACGTTCTTTAATTCATTTCGTTAACCACTAAACCGTACTCTTAATGCAGAAGATTAAACGCGTAGTAAGTCATGAGTTTTTTTAAATGAGTTTATAAACTTACAATATAAAAGATTTTACAACATCAATATAATTTATTCAGTTACATTAGATTATTATTCTATATTTTTTAGTTATCATATTGGTTGATGTAAAAAATTACCTTTCAATTTTACTTATTTTTTCCTTAAAAAACTTTGTATTTCAGTTATTACAGCTTCCAAAAAATTGGTAAAAATTAGACCAGATGAATTGAAAATCTCTCCTTTGCCTCCAAATTTAAAATTTATGAATCCACCAACCTTTTATGTATATTTCTAGATAATAGACAAGATTAATCACTATTAAAAACAAGTGAATTTCTGATAAAAATATTCTAAAGAGGTCCATCGAAAATATGAAATTTCTAACATAATGTTCAAGCCAATTTAAGACGGATTGGTCGGAAATTACCGACCAACATTGGTTGGTATGCTATACACAACCATCTGATAATTTAATTGACATACCGACCAACTTTGATCGGTAATGGATAATATTTTTTTTTATAAATAATTAAAATTTAAAAATACCGACCAAAATTGGTCGGTAAATTGGACATGACATGCAACAAACCGACCAAATTTGGTCGGTAATGTTGAATTTCTGGGAATTCATTGTACATTAACCTACCAACTTTGGTCGGTAATGTGTAATTTAATTTTTTTTTTATTAGTTACCGACCAAGGTTAGTCGGTTTTCTGGGTTTAATTTTGGCAGAAAATGCTTGTTTTGGTAGCTACACCACCTGCCAAATAAAAATAGCATACCAATACTCCTGATTCACATCTAATAACTACCAGTTCACCACATACAGCCCCTTATTCACCACAAATCCAACCAAATATCCAACAACAACAACCAAACATCCAATTAATACTTTAAAACTAACAAATTAAAGTTCAATTGAACATCACAATCCAAAACCAAGCAAAAACTAATTACAACAAGTTCAAAATTGTTCAATCTAATTCAAAACTGGTTCTATTAGTCTAGTTCAAAGTATATTAAAGTATTGGTTAAGGGGTATTTTCTACAACATCGTCATCGTCTGATGAACTTTCATCTACAAGACGGTATAGAGAACGGTCTTGTGGAGGACGGGAAGAACGATCACGTGGAAGTCGGGCATCTGGCGATGACTCACGAGACCGGGGTAACGGAAAAGCTCCAGTAGAAAGGAGAGTTATGATCTGAGCTTGCATACCAAGGAATTGAGCATCTCTAAGCCTTTCTCTTTCCTTGGCCGCTTCTAGCTCGGATGTAAGCTTTGTCACTGTCTCCCGCATAGCCGAGAGGTTCTCCCTATTAAGTTCCTCGCCCTGTGAGGAAGTCTCTATTCCTTGCATTCCACACTTATAGCGATGGAATTTTTTCGTAGGAAGCCCGTATACCTTCCCCCATTTTGGACCGCCTCCAGCCTCCAGCCATATTCTTTCAGCATCCTCGTCCGAATGTTGGATTGGCTCGCCCGATGCACTAGCTGGCTGACTACGAATGAATTCCTCCACGTTATTTTGGTAGCGACCCTACATTATTTTAAATTAAACTAGTATTTAAAAATTCTTATAAAAGTAAATTATAACACTTAGAGAAAATTAAAAGCTTACATATGCAGCTCTGCCCAGTCCTCAACCCACATATCTCCATCCCCCACTTTCTTCTTCTTCTTTAAAATATGTGTCTCCTTGAATAGCTCATCATGGCTCATTGGACGCCCATACCTCTTTTCCTGAAAATAAATTAATTTAGTTAATAAATAGAATTGATATACTTAGAAAAGTAAAATAATTTAAGCAATTACCAATCTTCTTTTTATCGTCCCGATGCTGATAGCATCCCCAGTGTGCAGGGAGCCTCCCTTCTCGGATGAGCGAGTTTTCTTTCCTTTTTCGCTCCTCCGTAAGAATTCCTCAGTCTGCCATTGCTAGGAATGACAGGCGGTGCGGGCGCGGGCGGGGCGGATTCTATCTGAACCCACATAATTTCAACCCGCCCCGCCCCGCATTTAAACCCGCATTCACCCGTCCCACACTCCACCTGTGTTCACCCGCCCCGCTTCGTCCGCAAATTTTTTAATAAAAATTTTCTTTTTTTTTTGGTTTTTTTGCCAATAAAAATTAGCCGAAGAAAATCCTGATTGTTGTCTCATATGTTCCAAGTGACTACCACATAAATTATGAGGGAGATGTAAACGCATAGCTAAAAAATATAATATAATGCCAATTTTAAGTGTTAATTTCTTATTCTTGTGTATTGAAATCTCCGAATCATAAGACTGAATTGTCTTTCAGTTATTATATAAGGAATAAGACTAAATTTTGTGGACTGTGATTTGACAGAGGAAATGCTTCTGATATATTTGTTAGCAACATGGTAATTTCCAGAGTGAGGTTTATGTATACCTCTCTGGTGAGTGTAAATTTTTTTAAAAAAAATTAGAACCCGCCCCACCCCGCCCCCACAAACACTGTAACCCGCCCCGCACCCGCACCGCCCCATTGCCATCCCTATCCATTGCCTTAACAAATCATCCCATAAATACTGCAGACACTAGTGAGGCCTCTTGTTCTTCTTTCTACCATCAGAGAAATGATCTGCTAATCTCTTGCGGGCTTTATGATAAAAATTTGCAGGCACTTCCTCACTATAGCGGTCTTCCCATACACACTTGCTATGAATTTTAAAAGTTAAATATTAGATGAAAACATCATAAATATAAATTATTAAACTGCTTAAAAGAACATTTATACCTTAAACTGATTGAAAATTTGCTCCTTCAGCGAGAATGGGAAATGTCCAAGTCGCATAAGGGCCATCATAAAACTTTTTGATCGCATTGGTGATTTTTTTCGTAGTCTGCTTACCCGGCTTGAACCTGCAATTTAACAATAAAAATACAGGAATATATTAGTAAAAATATTATAAAACAATAAACGCAAAAATAACAAATAACTCTTACCCGTCACCCTCGGGGACTATGATGATCTTGCCATAGCGATCATAATGTACTACCTCTGGATCATCATTCTCATCATGTGTATCAGAGGCACATGTAGACGATGTAGGGGGCTCAGAGCTACCGTCTCGCAAGCGAAGGCCTGAAATAGATGGAGTCGATGATGAAGATGGCTGCGATCCCTGTGACTGCGACATAGTTGGATGCGATCCATGTGGTTGTGATACTGATGGTTGTGACTTAAGTGGCTGTGATATGGATGGATGCGATCTATGTGGATGTGATATGTAGGGATGCGATCCACGTGGCTGTGATGCAGATGGTTGCGATCCACGTGGCTGTAAGGCAGCTGGACTGTATGTCGGACATATGGTCCTATGGCCTAGTGATGGAAGACCTGGTGTCTGGATGAAGGTGTAAGACTCGTGATGCTGTGGTAGCTCAGTATAGCCGTGTGGTGGAGGATAAGACATAGGCATCTCTGAAGAGGGTGGAAAAGAGGGAGTATTATTATCTACCCTCCCCTTTCCCTTCCTAGCCTTTTCTCGACCCTGGGAACTAGTAGGGTCATTGTTACCTTGACCCTTGCCTTCCATATATATAATATAATACATATTTAGAATGAAACATATAAGAAACTAGTTATAAAATGAGAGTGCTTTTAAAAATCCAATTTTTTAATCCTCATCGGTGTATTGTTCCTCGTCCGAGAATTCCTCGTCATCACTTGTTTGAATTTCATAAGTTGATTCTTCGTCCTTATTTTCTATAATTGTTACTTCATTTATATCAACTTCTTCCAATATGCGTTCAGGATATTCCAAATCATTTTCTAAGTGATCATCCACTATTTGGTGAACACTAGAGATATCATTTTGATATGCAACATCTAACATATTCTAGACTTCCACCCTACCTACAAGCTTAGTTTTGATTACAACCTACCAATCAGACTTATTCTGCAGCAATGGATAAGGAGCATAATACACTTGCCTAACGTTATGTACAATTATGAAAGGATCATAGCGATCATACTCCCTCGTATGATTAACCCCAATTATATTGTATTGGTAGTGTACTCTTGTACCTCTTGTTGGATTTGAGTCAAATCACTTGCATCTAAAAAGTATCAATTTCTTATATGGCAAGCCTGTATATTCTAGTTGTAATATTTCTTTGACCACACCATAATAATCAATATCTCCAACTCGGTTTCCATTTTGATACTTAGTAATCTAACTGCAACAGACAGCTCAGAGTGCGGACTTCCTTCACGTAGTGGACGACTAGCTTCTTCTAACTGTTCATAAAAATGTTTTGCATCATCATTAGGAGTTTGTTCAACATTTTCATTGGGCTCACCCCCGGAGTACATCGCAAAAGCATCTGCAACCATATCTTGAATTCTAGAATCATGATTTCTATTCTCCACTGACCTACTACTTTCACCAACAACCATGTTATAAAATATTCCACAGCTACCATCGATCTCTCCATGATTAGTCCACACAAAATAATTCTCTATAAACCACTTCCTATAAAGATGAAACTTAACTTCCTCCGATTTTTTAAACTTCGCACAATCGCACTTGACACAAGGGCACCTAATTATTCCTTCAACTTGGTAGTGAGATTGCATGTCTAATAAAGTCATCAACCCCTTCTACAAAATCCTCTCGCAATCTCCGCCGATTAGGATAATTCCTATTGAACATCCAAGTACGATGTTCCATCTATACAAATAAAACAAAAATAAATGGAGATATTTCCATAAGTATTAGAACTACTTAATTTATTCTACAATTATAAATTAATTAAATCATTTTTAGTTAATTAAGATAATTATTTTTTACTAATTACACCAAAATTAAATTATACTAAATATAATTAATTATAATTCATTCAATTTAAACATATACTATAAGTTCAATTCATATCCTAAAAGTTCAACCATTACCCCTAAAAATTCAATTTATATCCTAAAAGTTCAATTCATATCCAAAAGGTTCAACCGTTACCTCTAAAGTTCAATTCATATCCTAAAAGTTCAACCCATACCCTAAATAATTCAATTAACCTTACAAAACATAAGCTCTATCCAAAAAGTTCAATGATTACCCCTAAAAATTTAGTTCATACCCTAAAAGTTCAATTCACAAGAACAAATCCTAAAAACTCAATTCAATTCAAAGTTAATAATTCAATTTCTAACTAAACTATTTAAGTCAATACAAACTTAAACATTCAATTTACACAATATATAATCAATTCAATTCAATTAAAACCAGACCTAAACCCTAGATTTCAATAAAATACAAAGTTAAACAATCAATTTAAATACTAATTAACTAATTCATAATTAATTAAGAAAATATTAAATTTATACAAAAAAGATATTAGTTGTAATTCAAGCCTAGAACTTTTAGGAGTGGAGAAGGAGGGGCAGCAGTGGTGGAGTCAGTAGCAACGGCAGCGGCGACAACGGGGGAGTGGCGACGCGGGGCAGTGGCGATGTGCGGTGGGGAATGGGATTTGTGTGAGGGAAATAGAGAAGGAGATGGGGAAGGGTGTTGTGTGTGTGAGGGAGAAGAGAATGAGAGAAATAAGGAGAAAATCCTGTATTTGGGATCTGAAATTAGAATTACCGACCAACGTTGGTCGGTAATTTTGGTCGGTACACTAAGTGACGGGCGTTGACTGTATTTTGACTATTAACCGACCAACTCTGGTCGGTTATTTTTTTTTAAAAAAAACTAATTTTTTTTGTGTTTTTATTTCTTAAAATATTATAAACTAGAAAAAAATTATTATAAACTATAATCATTTATTTTATTCACATATATATTTACTATATAGCATAATCTTTATAAATAATTATATTAACTAATTACTTTTAATAAATTATAAGCATCTATTTAAGTTAATTTTTTAAGTTATAATTAAGTATATGTTAGTATATTCTACTTTAACTATATATAGCATGTTATAGTATATGTTAGTGTATTAATTATTTGTATTACAAAATAAAGTGTTAACGGGTTACATTTATTATTTAGATAGTAAATATTAATGGGATTCTAAAGTTTAACCATGTTTGACCTATTAACTCGTTTACTTAATGCTAATAACTTTTTCGTCTCTTTAATTTGTGATCCATATATACATGTCAAAGATGTTTAGTATTAATTCTTCTATATTTCATTCATTTATCACTAATAACGCATGACATAGATTAATCGATATAAGCCGAGCCGTTTTATTTTTAATATTCATCGATATAGGTCGAAACACTTTGTTTTTAATATTCTTCGATGCATCTAAGTAAGTTATAAGTCGATGAATCAATTTACAAATAGATATATTTGATGATGATCAATTATATATACTAATTAGATTATTACTTTTTCATAAGTCTATCCGAACCCGACCCTATGGCCCTAGCACTTCGTGTTCTTATATATATATATACACATACACACATCGTTGTACTACTTAATTAACTATATATAGCTTGTTATAGTATATGTTAGTGTATTCATTATTTGTATTACAAAATAAAGTGTTAACATATTACATTTATATTATTTAGATAGCAAATATTAATGTGATTCAAAAGTTTAACGATGTTTGACCTATTAACTTGTTTATTTAATGCTAATAACTTATTTCGTTTCTTTAATTTGTGATCCATATATACATGTCAAAGATGTTTAGTATTAATTCTTCTATATTTCATTCATTCATCACTAATAATGCATGACATAGATTAATCGATATAGGTCGAGCCGTTTTATTTTTAATATTCATCAATATAGGTCGAAACATTTTGTTTTTAATATTCTTCGATGCATCTAAGTAAGTTATAAGTCGATGAATCAATTTACAAATAGATATATTTGATGATGATCAATTATATATACTAATTAGAATATTACTTCTTCATAAGTCTATCCGAACCCGACCCTGTGGCCCTAGCGCTTCGTGTTCTTATATATATATACACACACACACACACACTTCGTTGTACTACTTAATTAACTATATATAGCTTGTTATAGTATATGTTAGTGTATTCATTATTTGTATTACAAAATAAAGTGTTAACAAATTACAGTTATATTATTTAGATAGTAAATATTAATGTGATTCAAAAGTTTGACCATGTTTGACTTAATAACCGACCAACTTTGGTCGGTTATTTTCCAGAAAATTACATATAGCAACCAAAGTTGGTCGGTAAAATCTTCCTTCTGCAATAACTGACCAACTTTGGTCAGTAAACTTAACTATAAATTCTATAAATTTTATAAAATCTTTTAAACAATAATATAATTATTAAAATTTAAAAATGTGGTACTACATTACTGACTAATGTTGGTCGGTAATAAAAAATTTACTTTGACTAAGTAAGTCTGATCACCGCGATCAAATTTTTGACCAATATACTGACCAACTTTGGTCGGTATATAATTTTAAAAAATATAAAATATATTTTTTTTTGTAGTTTTCATCTATAAAATATAAAACCGACTTGGTCAGTTTTTCCCTGATTTTTATTAGTGTGTCTGACCAGATTTTACAAGTCCGAATTCTAGTCTAGATTATAGACATGATTTAATGTCTGAACAAGCGAGTTTTGAAAATAATATTTTTTTACAGCCAAGTGAATTATATTTTAGTACTTGAATGCACTCATCAGTTCAGTCAAAATTGGTCGACGTTCAATATGGACCTCTAGTTCAATAGTCCAATTAATGTACGTCGAAATGCCGTAAAAATAGTATGAGCTAGTTAGTTTTTGGATTAATAATTTAAAAATAGTTAATGTTTGCAAAGTAATTAAAAAATAGCCACTATTTTACTGCAACACAGATCGATCCAGCATAATATACCGGAGATTGGTGCACCTGTGTATGACCTTCCAGCATATTATGCTGGAACTCCAACACGCGAAAAGTTACAACATAATATAATGAAAATTAGAGCACATGTGTATGAACTTCCTGCATATTATGCTGGACCGGTATATTATACTAGAACTCCAGTATATTATGCTGGAGTTCCAGTATAATATACTGGAGAACTCCAATATATTATGCTGGAATATTTTTCGGATTTTGAACAGTGTTTTCGTTCATATTTATCTTTACATGAAAAGTTGTTAAATTTCGATTACTTTTGAAACTGTGACTATTTTTCAATTACCACTTATAAATTTAACTATTTTTGAATTTCTCCCCAAAATGCCTGAGTCAATATGATCTCAGACGAATAGAGGATGACTTTTTTACATAGAAAAATCTCTGAGCCTTCACGTCTTAAAAAAGATATTTATTCGGATAATTAATAAAAAAAGCAAAAAAAATTAATATAAAAAAGACAAATACTCAAGCAATTAATGGTGTGACATGCGAGCTAATAAAGTGGGTGAAAATTATAGGAAATTGTGGGAGGTAATAGATACCCACTAGCAAATGTGAATTCATGATATGAACTTTATGAGTTCCTACAACTATCTCGAGTTATATATATAATATTAACCGGCTTTACAGTCAAATATTTATAAATTTACGAAAACTTATAGGTTTTATAAGGTTATAACCTCCCTTGCCAAGTAGAGATGCGCTCGAACTGGCCCGAACATCACCGTTATTAAGTACTCAAGTGTGTGGAACAACAATTTCTGATACATATTGCCAAAAATGTAAATTGTTATTTTTGGTTTTGGGCAGTTTCCTTCAGGTTCAATTTGAGTAATGACAGAGTAGTGCGAAGTTTGATGATGAAAGGGGTTACAGAAAATCCTACAAAACCATGCATGTATTTATGGAAGAAGAAACATGTTTTGGAAATGGTGCACCCTTAAAACTGTGGACTCTATAAGCCGTAAACCACTTTCTAGTTTCTTCCACTTGGAGTAATTTCTATTTTTTGTTTTCTTTTGTTTTCTATATTTAGTTTGATGTTCAAAAGACCGATATTTCTATCGCCACCCCCAAACTCAAAGTATAGTTCATGTTCTATCTTTAAGGGGCAGTCCGGTGCATTAAGCTTTTGCTATGCGCAATGGTCGGAAAAATGCCGGACCATAAGAATTTATTGTATGTAGCCTTATCTGTATTTCTGCAAGAGGCTGTTTTCACAGTTTGAACCCGTAACCTCCTGGTCACATGACAACAACTTTATCAATTACGCCAAGGCTCCTCTTCGGTTCATGTTCTATCCTATATTATATAATTTTCCAAGTTTTTTTACTCAAAGTTTTTTCTTATCTTTTATATATAAAGATCTTTTGCTGAAGTAGTTGATGTTGATACATTTTTTAGAACTGCAATTTCATCTTTACTTCGAAGTCATCAATTGGATCGAAATAATCTAAATATATAAACAAAATCAAAGAAGAGATCACTCCAATATCCACTGCAGCTACAAACTATATAATTGCATGATGGTTTATTATTAATTGATAGGATGTGTGCACGGTTTTAGTATAATTAAATTAGTGTTATTTTTTTTTGTAAATTAAAAAGTTCGCGAGCCAATTAGAGGGAAGTGTCATCATTCACAAGTAAGCACTAATGATAATAAAACTTCACCAATACTGCTAATACTTTACTTCATAGAATGAAAATGTCATAATTGACAATATTACAAATTAGATTTTAAAGTTGGACATTGTACAAATTAAAACATTGACCAACGTATGAATATTGTCATGACCCAAAATCTACTATACGTCGTGGTGGTGCCTAACGCCGCCATCATGTAAGCCAACAGAGATTTACCAATTTAATTACTCATCTCGGTATTTTGAAACCATAATTTTCCTTAATTAAATTGTATGAAATAGAGTTTACGCAACTACAACAACGAACGACCCGTAGGAACCCCCAAAACCTCGTATCACAAGTGCATGAGTATTTTCTAAGGAGTGCCATGATAATACAACATATGTCCCGAATGTAATAAGACAGAGTAAAATAAATAGTACAATCGAGACTCAGTGGAATGCGATGCGTAGTTTGGAATGCAGCTCACATGGAGTCTACTCAACAGGTGCGCCTACGCGCCAAGATGATCGTCAGATCCTGCACATTTAGTGCAGAAGTGCAACATGAGTACGTAAATTAACGCGTACCCAGTGAGTATCTAGCCTAACCCCGGAGAAGTAGTGACGAGGGGTCGACATCGACACTTACCAAAGGTCCAATAAAAACAATGTAATAAAACATGAGCATATATGATGCATACGGCAATGATAGGGTAAATCTGTAAGTTACATAATCTTCCAAATTACTTCCTTTAAAGCAAGAATTTTTAAATCTTGTATTCTACCTTAACAACTTAGAAAATGTCAAATGTCATTATCAAATAAAAAAGGAGTACCTTATAAATATCGAGCATCACTAAAGAGATTAGCTCGTGAATATTTGGGCAACTAGCAATAAAACGCACGATTCTGCCGAGGTCGTTTGGTCCGATCCAGAATAATGTGCACTATGTCGAGGGTCGAGCGGCACGAACCATAGATGCATCTATATAAAGTCGAGGCATTCGGCCCGCTCCACAAGTAAAGGAAGGAAGTTACCGAATTACGAGACATATGTTTACAATACTGTACATGAGTATAAAATGGATATAATCTTTACCGTTTCTCAAATAAGTCGCCCACGACTCAAAGGGTTAAGGCTTGGCCTATTATACATATATTTATTTCCAAATCAATTTCATTTATAACTTCAATTAATTAAGCTAGCAGAACGAGTTCAAATAATTCAATTATACATGATAAAGCCTTAAGGCTACCCGGACATAAACATGCTTTAGCTACGTACGGACTCTCGTCACCTCGTGCGTACGTAGCACCCACAACTAGTTACACATAACAACAAATATCACCTAGGGGGTAGTTTCCCCCTCACAAGGTTAGACAAGAGACTTACTTCGCTCTGAAGTCCCATAACCGGCTCCAAAGCCTCTCTAACACCTCAAACGGATGCCCGTTGATCCAAAACTATTCAAACAAATGTGCAAACCAATCAAAATATACTCTAATATCCATAATTGATCAATTTATATTAATTCCTAACTCCGCTCGAAATGTCTATAAAATCAACTCTCGGGCCGACGTGCCCGAATTCCGAAAATTTTCGAAGATAACCTTTACCCATAACACCACGAACTAAAATATATAACTTATTTCAAATTTCGTGTCCAAAATCATGGTCAAAATCCAAAATTACCAAATTCTAGGTTTTCTACTAAAACCCCCATAATTTCTACTAATTTCATGTTTAAATCCTTATACAAAGCATGCATTTAACTTATAATAGGTGGGAATCACTTACCTTGTGTTGCTTGATGAAATTCCCCCCTTGAAGCTCTCCAAAATCGCCCCAACTAAGTAAAAAATGGAAGAAAAATGGACAAATCGCGTTTTTATAAAAACCCTACTGCCCAGTGTCCTTTCGCATCTGCAGAACATGAGCCGCTTCTGCGGCACAGAGTCCGCTTATGCGGCTCCCTTCAGGCCCTTCAATCTCCGCATTTGCGTCCCCTTCAGCGCTTCTGCGTCTTCGCTTATGCGGCTCCTCATCCGCAGGTGTGGTCCCGCTTCTGCGGAACTCGACCGCGTCTGCAGTTCCAACCTTCCCCAGCAATTCCACTTCTGCGATCGATCAAGCACATGTGAGACTCTGCTTATGAGTTCCACCTGCTCGCTCCTGCGACCTCAGCCCCAATCACGCCTGGCTGCTTCTGCGGCTCTGCACCTGCGGCCAATACCTCGCAGGTGCGGTCACACTAGATATGCTGCCACCAGTATTTTCATAAAGTCAAATTCAATCGGTTAGCCATCCAGAATACACCCGAGTCCCTCGAGACCTTAACCAAATATACCAATACGTCCCAAAATACAATATGAACTTAGTCGAGCCTTCAAATCACATCAAACAATATTAAACCACGAATCGCACCCCAATTCAAGCTTAATGAACTTTAGAATTTCAAACTTCTACATTCGACGCCGAAACCTATCGAATCAAGTCCGATTGACCTCAAATTTTGCACACAAGTCATAATTGACATAACTAAGCTACTCAAGTCTCGAAACCCCAAACGGACATTGATAACATTAAAATCCACTTCAAGTCAAACTTAAGAATTTCTTAAACTTTTAAAATACCAACCTTCCATAATAAGCGCCGAAATGCTCCCGGATGATCCGATACTCAACCCGAACATACGCCAAAGTCCAAAATTATCATACGAACCTGTTGAAACCTTCAAATCCCGATTCCGAGGTCATTTACTCAAAAGACCTTAGTCAATTCTTCCAACTTAAAACTTCAGAAATTAGAATTTTCTTTACAAATCAACTCCGAGCTTCCCGAAATTCAATTCTCACCACACGTACAAGTTATAATATCTGAAGTGAAGCTACTCAAGGCCTTAAACCGCTGAACAACGCGCTAGAGCTCAAAACGACCGGTCGAATCGTTACAAATATATTACGTAGCATTCAAAATAAGTACTCTCCTACTTATCCTCTATATATTACTAGTAAGTCGTTGCCCGTGCCAAGCACGGGCCCAACATACGACTATTCCCATGTCAAAGTAACAACTTATCTCATGTGGAAACTTATGCAAGGGGAATGATTCTCTAGTTTGTTTTTCTCACGGTGTCCTAAGACAATTAGATAACATTTACATTGACTTGGGAATACAAAGAACTGCAATTAACATGGTTATATCCAGCTAAGCACCAAGAAAAGTTTGTACATAAAGTGTAAAGCTAAAATATAACAGAATGCAGTTGTTTCATCTCTTAAACAAAAAGCAGAAACTGATAACTGAAAGCAGCACCAACAGTTGCAACAACAGTAGTATAGCGTTACACTCTCCTTCCGCATAGACATGTTTGATTTTACAATGCCAAAGCAGGAGATCAACAGTCCCCATATAGGCATACAACAACAACAACAATCCAGTATAATCCTACTAGTGGGGTTTGGGGAGGGTAGTGTGTACGCAGACCTTACCCCTACCCTGGGGTAGAGAAGCTGTTTCTGATAGACCCTCGGCTCCCTCCCTCCAAGAACGCACCACCTTGCTCTTCGGGTGACTCGAACTCAAGACCTCTTGATTGGAAGTGGAGGGTGCTCATCACTATAGCAACTCACTCTTGTTTTTCCCGTGCATAAAGTACCTAAATTCATAATGACCAAACAACTTGTACTCCTTCAAAATTGTAGGTTTATTATTTGGTCCTATAATATATAGACTGAACAAACAGAATAAACGTTGTATGTTCAATACAAATAACCAAAAATAACTAAATAAGGCAAACAAAAACAAAATCAGTTAAAACAGTCTTAATAGCAGAAGTGTTATCATGTGAGAGTTTCTTGTTACTACCGGTGTTCGAAAAGCGCAAAAAAGCTCTAAGGTCCATTTGAGTTTTAAGCGCAAAGCACAAATAAATCGTGAGCTTTAATGAAAAAAGGTGCAACGAAAGAAAAAATAAAAAATATGCATGTAGTCCAAAACTAATCATTATAAGCATGAATAACAAATATTTGGACAAATAAATCGAAAAATAAAATTCATAATAAAGTGAAATATCAATTGTTTAAGGTCGCCTTTTCAGGATTACACTCATTGGTAAGGAAAAGTATGACTTAGAGCTTTGATGCGACACTAAAGCGCCCACAAAGCGAGTCGAAGCGCTCAACGTGTTTTGAGCCTCGCTTCAGGACTTAAGCGCGCCTTTGACAACACTAATTACCACTTAAAAGAGATCAATTAACATAGCTACATTCAACCCAAAAATCGTTTATAACTACAGTCTAGGTTCAATGAAAAGTTTGTACAGGAAGTGAAAAGTTGAAATATATCTTGTTGTTTCATCCCTCCAACAAAGGTAGAAACTATCAACTTACTGTGATTATCCAAAATATTATTTTTAAATTTAATAAGTAATTATGTGTTCTAAAATCTCGAAAAGCACTATTTATCATTCCTCGACTTGCGTGCACAGTCCGTAAAATTTTTCGGAAAGTTTTTATGTGAAAAATGGATTAAAATGTGAAATAGAGCGTTAAAACTCAATTGAGTTGACTTTAGTCAACATTTTGAGCAAACGAATCCGGATCAGTGTTTTGATAGTTCCGGTAGGTCTGTATTATGATTTGGGACTTCGGCATATGCCCGCAATTTAATTTGGAGGTCCCTAGATCAAGTTATAACCATTTAACGAAAACTAGTAATTTAAAGGCTAAAGATTTTCAAGTTTGACCACGGGGTTGACTTTTTGATGTCGGAGTCGAAATTCAGTTCCAAATTTTTTATGACATTTATGACTTGTGTGTAAAATTTGAGGTCAATCGGACTTGATTCGATAGGTTTCGGCATCGAATATAGAAGTTGAAAATTTCATAAGATTAAAGTTTCAAGTGAGTTCGCACAAGAGCTAACTTTAAATGATCATAAATCTCATGATACGAAGTTGTGTATGGTGTATTACCTATCAAATGAAAGATATTTGAGTCTAGTTTCTAACTCTTTAACCCGTTCAACATTTGGACATTCCTACAAGAAGTTATGACTAAATTAACAAAGGCTAACAGAATGCGATTCTGCAACCATTATGCGATCGCAAAATGGTTATGTGACCGCAAACTGGTCACAAAATGGTCCAGAACAGCCCAGTTCTGAGCACCGATTTATGCAATCATTTTACGACCCGTACACCAATTGTGCTGTCCATTATGCGACCGCATACCTGTTTTCGGAGGGGTAATTTTTCTATTTTCATAACCCAACCCCATTTTGATAAATAGGCTTTGGGGTTTATTTTGGGGCATTTATCTGATGATTTTAGAGAGAAGTGAGAGTGTTCTAGAGATATAAAGTAGATAAAGCGTCTTGTTCATCAAATTCTTGTCCAAGCCTTGAAAACCAACAAGAAATTTCTCAAGTTCTTCATCAAAGAGGTAAGGTTCTAACCCCTAATCTTCAATTTCGAGTTTGGGTAATGAGAGGTGATTAAGAGTATGATTCTTGGGGTAAGTGTTCCTTATCCTATATTGATTATATTTCATGATTTCATACTCATTTACATCATGAATCCGTGAATTTAGGGAACAAAAATCAGATTTTTATAAAATCTTCAAAAAAACGTGAATTTAAGATTTGAAGGTCCAATGATATCGGAATTGGATAATTTTTGTATGGTTGAACTCGTAGAGGAACGGGTGTTCGTATTTTATGAGTTTTTTCGGAATTTGAGATATGGGTCCCACTGTCAAATATTTAAATGAGTTTAAAATTTTTATCCGGAAAATTAGTAAATTCATATGGAATTAATTCCTATGATTCGTATTGAGTATATCGAATTATTTGTGAATTGATTTGAAGCTTTTGGAGACAAATTTAAAATGAAAAGTTGTGGTCGGGTAATTGATTGGAATTTCTAAAGCGAGGTAAGTGTCGTGGTTAACCTTGACTTGAGGGAATAGAACCCTTAAATTATTTGTTAAGTGAAATGCATGTGAACGGAGTATAAACGAGGTGACGAGTGTCTATACGTGGTCAAATTAATTGTTTGCCTGCTTACTTGAAAAATTATAAATTATTTTAATTCATAAATTAACTATTATAATAATTGTTTCTCTCATATTCTTTGTCAAATATTAATTCTTGAATTCCTCCATTAATTGTTACATGCTATTTAAATTTTGTGTTTTAATTATTATTTGACATTTAGCATATTAAATATTAAACTGCCTATTTTCTCCCTAATTTCCATAATAATTTGCTATTTGTCATTATTTGTTTCATAATTAAATCATAATTATTGTATGCTTGTTGTCTTATAATTTTATATTAATTGTTATATTTATTGGGAAAATTTCTTCTATAAGAATTGGTAAATGGATATATTGAAGGATCGGGTTGCACGCCGCAACAAAATTGATTGAAATGGATATATTGGAGGATCGGGTTGCACATCGCAACAAACTTATTAAAAAGTCCATATTGGAGGATCGGGTTGCACGCCGTAACAGACTTATTAAAAAGTCTATATATACTTGATTGAAATAAATATATGACAGACTTGATTAAAAGGAATATATTGGGAGAGCGAGATGCACGCTGCAACAGAATTGAATGTGAATATGTTGTGAGAGCGGGTTGCACGCTGCAACAGATTTGATAGAAATAATAATTGGTTACGACTGTTGAATTGGCTTCAACTATTATAAATGAGTTACCTGATTTATTTTCATTATTTGCTATTGTTACTAATATTGCGTAAATGTTAATGTAAGTGACCCGCCTTAGCCTCATTACTACTTCATCGAGGTTAGGCTCAGCACTTACCAGTACATGGGGTCGGTTGTACTGATACTACACTCTGCACTTCTTGTGCAGATTTCAGAGTTGGTCCCAGCGGTGTACCGTAGACTTGCTCGGATATCAGCTACCTAGAGGAGACTTGAGGTATAACTGCATCAGCTACCTAGAGGAGACTTGCTCGGACTTTAGCTGTGTGTTTATTTCCAGACAGCTTTATTTTATTCAGACCTTTATTTGTATTATTCTAGAAGCTCGTGCACTTGTGACACCAATTATGGGATGGTATTTAGACACCGTTATTTTTTTTTATGTATTATTCACTACATTTCAGGCTTTACTTCCGCATTTGTTCTTTGTTATTAATAAATTTAGAAATTATTTTAAAAATGTATAATACTATTCTAACGTTGGCTTGCCTAGCAAGTGAAATGTTAGGCACCATCACGGTCCGAAGATGGGAATTTTCGGGTCGTGACAGTTGGTATCAGAGAACTAGGTTACATAAGTCTCACGAGTCACGAGCAAGCTTAGTAGAGTCTGAAGGATCGATACGGAGACGTCTGTACTCTCAGAGGCTATGAAGTTTAGGAACAATATCACTTCTTTCTTATTCCGTCGTGCGATTTTATTCTATCATCGATGATTGAACCATTCTACTCTTATTCTCTCGCAGATGGTGAGAACACGTAATACCTCTACCGATGGTTAGGGACCAGAACCCCCGGTGGCAACTATGGCCAGGGGTAGAGGTCGAGGCTAAGGTCGTGCTAGAGGCCGAGGCAAAGCTCAGTCCAGAGCTCGAGCAGTTGCACATGTTGAAGAACCTCAGATGGACGTTCAGGAGGAGGTTCCAGTTCAGAATGTACCAGTTGGACCAGTTCAGGTCCCGGAAGGATTCATAGCCACTCCAGTATTTCAGGACACTCTAGTACGTTTGGTGAGTCTTATGGAGGGTGTGGCCCAGAATGGTACATTTCCAGTGATACCAGCTGTCTCACAGGCTGGGGGAGGAGCACAAACTCCCACTACTCCCGCTCCGGAGCAGATGGCTCCCCAAAATCAAGCTCCAGCAGCCCCGTCAGTTGGGGTAGTTTAGCCAGTTGTAGCGGCACAGACCGGTGATAGGCATGCCATGTATTTTGAGGCCTTATTGAGACTGGATAAGTTTACTAAGCTCTTTCTATTTCACTTCAGTGGTACACTTTCTGAGGACCCACATGATTATCTTGAACGCTACCATGAGGTGCTGCGGAACATGGGTATAGTTGAGACCAATGTGGTTGATTTTGCTGTATTTTAGATGACGGGTTCTACCAAGAGGTGGTGGAGAGATTATACATTGACCCGACCAGTTGGATCGCCTGCACTTACCTGGGAGCAGTTATCTCAGCTATTTCTGGAGAAATTCCTCCCTATCACACTGAGAGAGGAATTTCGCAAGCAATTTGAGCATCTACATTAGGGCAGTATGATTGTTACTCAGTATGAGTCCTATTTTATGGATTTGGCCCATCATGCTCTCCTTTTACTACCTATCGAGGGATAGTGAGTGAGGAGGTTTATTGAGGGACTCACTTACCCTATCAGGCTTCAAATGGCCAAAGAGACCGGAAGTGAAATTTCTTTACAGGCACCTGCTAATGTCGCGAGGAGGATCGAGATAGTTCTTGCACAAGAGAGAGGGCAGAGGTCTAATAAGAGGCCTCGTCTGTTTGGTGGTTTCGGTGGTGCCTCATCTAGAGGCAGGGGTAATTTTGGTAGGGTTCATCCTCCTAGACCGTTTCATTTAGCACTTCATGCATCGCTCGATGCTTCAGTGAGTCACGGTCCTATTATGCCTTACCCTAGGCAGCCATGATTCAGTGCACATTCAGCTCCTATCAGTGCACCGCCACTCCAGAGTTACTACATCGGTTATCCAGTCCATTTGGGTCAGCTTCAGCTTCAGCAGCCACGACATCCGGATGGGTGTTATGAGTATGGGAACATTGGTCACATCAGGAGGTATTGCCCTAGGTTGGCGAGTAACAGATCTCGGCAGGATTCATGTGCCATCATATCGGCACCGGTTGCTTTACCGCCTGCTCAGCCAGCTAGAGGTAGGGGTCAGACAGCTAGAGGTGGAGGTCAGGCCATGAGAGGTGGAGGTCAGGTTGTTAGAGGTGGAGGCCAGCCAGTTAGAGGTCGTCCCAGGAACGCGGTTCAGAGTGGTGGGGCCCAGCCCCAATTTTATGCTTTTCCAGCTAGGCCTGAGGCCGAGTCATCTGATGCTGTGATCACATGTATTATTCCAGTTTGCCATAGAGATGCTTCAGTTCTATTTGATCCTGGATCTACTTATTCCTATGTGTCCTCCTATTTTGCTTCATATTTCGCGATGCCTTGTGATTCTCTGAGTGTTTCTGTATGTGTATCTACACCGGTGGGAGACTCTGTTGTAGTAGATCATGTTTATCGTTCGTGTGTGGTTACTATTTGTAATCTTGATACTAGTGTGGATCTTCTACTTCTTGATATGATAGATTTTGATATCATCTTGGGTATGGATTGGCTGTCACTGTATCATGCTATATTGGATTGTCATGCCAAGACAATGACCCTAGCCATGCCGGGGTTACCTCGGTTAGAGTGGAAAGGAACTCCTGGTCATTCTGCCAGCAGGGTTATTTCTTATATGAAAGCTCGGCGTATGATCGAGAAAGGGTGTCTAGCCTATTTGGCTTATATTCGCGATCCCAGTACGAATATTACTTCTATACTCAGTACCAGTTGTTCGTGAATTTCCAGAAGTATTTCCTGCAGATTAGCCGGGAATGCCACCCTACAGAGATATTGACTTCTGTATTGATTTGGTTCCAGGAACTAAGCCCATTTCTATCCCACCATACCGTATGGCCCCGCCAGAGTTGAAAGAATTAAATGAGCAGTTACAAGACTTGCTTGATCATGGATTCATTAGACCAGTGTCTCTCCCTAGGGTGCTCCAGTACTATTTGTAAAGAATAGAGATGGTTCTATGCGGATGTGTATATATTATCGCCAGTTGAATAAGGCCACTATCAAAAACAAATATCCGCTGCCAATAATTGATGACTTATTGATCAGCTTCAGGGTGCCAAGGTATTTTCGAAGATCGATTTGAGGTCTGGTTACCATCATCTAAAGATTAGGGCATCTGATATCCCTAAGACAGCTTTTCGGACTCGATATGGGCATTACGAATTCCTAGTAATGTCATTTGGGTTGACAAATGCCCCTGCAGCATTTATGGATTTGATGAATCGGGTGTTCAAGCCCTATTTGGATTCTTTTGTAGTTGTATTCATAGATGATATCTTGATTTACTCCAGCAGTCGAGAGGAGCATGAGCAGCATCTTCGGAGTGTGCTTCAGACTTTGGAGAATAATCAGTTATATGCCAAATTTTCAAAATGTGAGTTTTGTTAGACTCAGTTGCCTTTTTAGGGCATGTTGTATCGGCAAAAGGCATAAATGTGGATCCTAAGAAGATAGAGGTTGTTCAGAATTGGCCCAGGCCTACTTCAGTTACACAGATCCGGAGTTTCATGGGTTTAGCAGGTTACTATCGTCGGTTCGTGGAAGAGTTTTCATCTATAGCAAGCCCATTGACCAGACTAACCCAGAAGGGTGTCCCATTCCAATGGTCAGACGAGTGTGAGTTGAGCTTTCAGAAGCTCAAGACTGCTTTGACTACGACGCCAGTGTTGGTATTACCCACAGGTTCAGGATCGTATACAGTATATTATGATGCATCTCACATTGGGCTTGGTGCAGTATTAATGCAAGATGGCAAGGTAATTGCATATGCGTCGCGGCAGTTGAAAGTTCACGAGAAGAATTATCCTGTTCATAACTTAGAATTGGCAGCCATTATTCATGTGCTGAAGATTTGGAGGCATTACCTCTACGGTGTTTCGTGTGAGGGATTTACTGATCATCATAGCCTTCAGTATCTGTTCAAACAAAAGGATCTTAATTTGAGGCAGAGAAGATGGTTGGAATTGTTTAAAGACTATGATATCATCATTTTGTATCACCCCGGAAAGGCCAATGTCGTGGCCGATGCTTTGAGTAGAAAGGCTGTGAGTATGGACAGTCTTGCGTATATTCCGGTTGGTGAGAGGCCATTAGCTGCAGATGTTCAGACTTTGGCTAATCAGTTCATGAGGTTAGATGTTTCTGAACCCAGTCGGGTTCTAGCTTGCACAGTCGCTCGGTCTTCTTTATATGAGCGCATCAGAGAGAGGCAATATGATGATCCTCATTTACTTGTCCTTAAGGACACGGTGCGACACGATGATACCAAATAGGTTGATGTGGGGGAAGATGGAGTTCTGCGAATACAGGGTCGTATTTGTGTGCCTAATGTGGATGGGCTTCATGAATTAATTCTTGAAGAAGCACACAGCTCCAGGTATTCTAGTCATCCAGGTACCGCCAAAATGTATCAAGATTTGTAGCAACATTATTGGTGGAGGAGAATGAAAAGGGATATAGTTGCATATGTAGCTCGGTGTCTGAATTGTCAGCAAGTTAAGTACGAGTATCAGAGACCTGGTGATTTGCTTCAGAAGTTAGAAATTCCTGAGTGGAAGTGGGAGTGTATCACTATGGATTTTGTTGTTGGGCTCCCATGGACTCAGAGAAAATTTGATACAGTTTGGGTCATTGTGAACATGTTGACCAAATCAACACATTTTATTCTAGTGGCAGTTACTTATTCTTCAGAGAGGTTAGCTGAAATTTACATTCGTGAGATTGTCCTCCTTCACGGTGTACCCGTGTCTATTATTTCAGATCGAGGTACACAGTTTACCTCATATTTCTGGAGGGTTGTACAGTGTGAGTTAATCACGCAGGTGGAGTTGAGTACAACATTTCATCCACAGACAGACGAAGAGTCAGAGCGCACTATTCAGATATTGGGAGATATGCTCTGCGCTTGTGTTATAGACTTTGGAGGTTCTTGGGATCATTTCTTGCCACTTGCGTAGTTTGCTTATAATAATAGCTACCAGTCGAGTATTTAAATGGCTCCATATGAGGCATTATACGGAAGGCGATGCCGATCGCCAGTTGGTTGGTTTGAACCGGGAGAGTCTCGGTTGTTGGGTACCGATTTGGTACAGGATGCCTTGGATAAGGTCAAGATTATTCAGGATCGACTTCGCACAGCTCAGCCTAGGAAAAAGAGTTATGCCGACCGTAAAGTTTGTGATATTGCAATTATGGTCGGAGAAAGAATATTGCTCCGGGTTTCACCTATGAAAGGTGTAATGAGGTTCGGAAAGAAGGGCAAGTTGAGCCCCAGGTATATCGGACCCTTTGAAATTCTTGAAAGGGTGGGTAAAGTAGCCTACAGGCTTGCATTACCACCTAGTTTATCAGCGGTTCATCCGGTGTTCCATGTGTCTCTGCTCCAAAAATATCATGGTGATCAGTCACATGTGTTAGATTTCAGCTCAGTCCAATTGGACAAAGATTTGACTTACGAGGAGGAGTCGGTGGCTATTCTAGCCCGGCAGGTCCGACAGTTGAGGTCTAAGAGTTATCCTTCAGAGGACGAACGTTTGTTTTAGAGGTGGAGAATGTGATGACCCAAAATGTCATCTTTAAATTTAATAAGTAATTATGTGTTCTAAGACCTCAAAAAGTACTATTTATTATTTCTCGACTTGCGTGCACAGTCCATAAAATTTTTCGGAAAGTTTTTATGTGAAAAATGGATTAAAATGTGAAATATAGCCTTAAAACTCAACTGAGTTGACTTTGGTCAATATTTTGAGCAAACGAATCCGGATCAGTGTTTGAATAGTTTCGTTAGGTCCGTATCGTAATTTGGGACTTGGACGTATGCCCGAAATTTAATTTGGAGGTCCCTAGCTCAAGTTATGACCATTTAACGAAAATTAGTAATTTAAAGGCTAAAGATATCCAATTTTGACCACGGGGTTGACTTTTTGATGTAGGAGTCGGAATCCTGTTTCAAAAATTTTTATAGCTCCGTTGTGTCATTTATGACTTGTGTGAAAAATTTGAGGTCAATCGGACTTGATTCGATAGGTTTCGGCATCGAATGTAGAAGTTGGAAATTTCATAAGATTAAAGTTTCAAGTGAGTTCGTACAAGAGCTAATTTCAAATGATGATAAATCTCATGATACGAAGTAGTGTATGGTGTATTACCTATCAAATGTAATATCTTTGAGTCTAGTTTCTAACGCTTCAAACCGTTCGTCATTTGGAGATTCCTACAAGAAGTTATGACCAAATTACCAAAGGCTAACACAATGCAGTTCTGCGACCATTATGCGATCGCAAAATGGTTATGCGACCGCAAACTGGTCGCAAAATGGTCCAGAACAGTCCAGTTGTGGGCACCAATTTATGCGATCATTTTGCGACCCGCACACCAATTATGCGGTCCATTATGCGACCGCATACCTGTTTTCGGAGGGATAATGTTTCTATTTTCATAATCCGACCCCATTTTGATAAATAGGCTTTGGGATTTATTTTGGGGCATTTATCTGATGATTTTAGAGAGAACTGAGAGTTTTCTAGAGAGAGGAACTAGATAAAGTGTCTTGTTCATCAAATTCTTGTCCAAGCCTTGAAAGCCAACAAGAAATTCCTCAAGTTCTTCATCAAAGAGGTAAGGTTCTAACCCTAATCTTCAATTTCGAGTTTGGGTAATGATGGGTGATTAAGAGTATGATTCTTGGGGTAAGTGTTCCTTATCCTATATTGATTATATTTCATGATTCCATACTCATTTACATCATGAATCAGTGAATTTAGGGAACAAAAATCAGATTTTTATAAAATCTTCCAAAAACGAGAATTTAAGATTTGAAGGTCCATTTGATATCGGAATTGGATAATTTTTGTATGGTTGAACTCGTACTGGAACGGGTGTTCGAATTCTGCGAGTTTTTCCGGGATTTGAGACATGGATCCCACTGTCGAATATTTAAATGAATTTAGAATTTTTATCCGGGAAATTAGTAAATTCATATGGAATTAATTGTTTCTCTCCTATTCTTTGTCAAATATTAATTCTTGAATTCCTACATTAATTGTTACATGCTATTTGAATTATGTGTTTTAATTGTTATTTGACATTTAGCATATTAAATATTAAACTGCTTATTTTCTCCTTGATTTCCATAATAATTTTCTATTTGTCATTGTTTGTTTTATAATTAAATTATAATTATTGTATGCTTGTTGTCTTATAATTTTATATTAATTGTAATATTTATTGGGGAAATTTCTTCTATAAGAATTGGTAAATGGATATATTGGAGGATTGAGTTGCACGCCGCAACAAAATTGATTGAAATGGATATATTGGAGGATCGGATTGCACGCCGCAACAGACTTATTAAAAAGTTCATATTGGAGGATCGGGTTGCACGCCGCAACAAATTTATTAAAAGTCAATATTGGGGGATCGGACTGCACGCCGCAACAGACTTATTTAAAAGTCTATATATACTTGATTGAAATAAATATATGACAAACTTGATTACAAGGAATATATTGGGAGAGCGGGTTGCACGCTGCAACAGAATTGAATGTGAATATGTTGTGAGAGCGGGTTGCACGCTGCAACAGATTTGATGGAAATGATAATTGGTTTACGACTGCTGAATTGACTTCAATTATTATAAATGAGTTACCTCATTTATTTTTATTATTTATTGTTGTTACTAATATTGCGTACAGGCTAATGTAAGTGACTTGCCTTAGCCTCGTCACTACTTCGTCGAGGTTAGGCTCATCACTTACCAGTACATGGGGTCGGTTGTACTGACACTACACTCTGCACTTCTTGTGCAGATTTCGGAGTTGGTCCCAGCGGCATAACGTAGACTTGCTCGGATATCAGCTACCCAGAGGAGACTTGAGGTATAACTGCATGGCGTCCACAGTTCTGAAGTCCCCGTCTATTTTACTTTAGCTGTGTGTTTATTTCCAGACAGCTTTATTTTATTCAGACCTTTATTTGTATTATTCTAAAAGCTCGTGCGCTTGTGACACCAATTCTGGGATGATATTTAGACACCGTTATTATTTTTATATATTATTCACTACATTTCAGACTTTACTTCCACATTTGTTCTTTGTTATTAATTAATTTAAAAATTATTTTAAAAATAAATAATATTATTCTAACGTTGGCTTGCCTAACAAGTGAAATATTAGACGCCATCACGGTCCGAAGGTGGGAATTTCGGGTCGTGACACTTACAGTAGCAAGAACAATGGCAATAACAGTTGAACAGAATTGGCACTTCACTTTTGCCGCAGAAATTTAATCTTGAATTATATTTCCTCCTCTTCAACAAACAATAGAAAATTTAATTTGGTAGTTGCTCGCTTAAAGCCTCAACAGAAAAGTTGGATATTCCCATTGCTTGATGGTTGCAGAGTTGTCTGTGTTGTACAGTGAAGAGAAAGTCAAGTCTTTATGGGTAACAATGGCGATGAATTCTACTGGTACTCAAGGCAGTGTGTCATGTCATTGCTATCCTCATTTGCATATTTCAGTTCAAATATTCAGGGAAGGGAGAGCTGGTTTAAATGCAGTAATTGCTGTAGAGGTAGAAAAATATTCACAAAATGGTCAAGATCTATATGAGTTTTAATCACGCAAAAACCATATAAATAGATGTATTTTTAGGTCAATTGAGTGAACACATTGATCAGTTTTTTCCTTTCAGTCTATACTCGTCTTTTGAATAGTCAACAACAACAACAAACCCAGTGTAGTCCCAAAAGTGGGGCTTTTGAATCTAAGTCAATTACAATTATTTTTTTTTAAAAAAAGGAAAAAAAAGGCTAACATTAATATTTAAGTCACATGGAGTGGTTTTTTTTTTTTTAATCACGTTGTCATAAGAAACATCTGAGCATAAATAGTAGGTATGTCAGTAGCATTGAAGAATAGTTGTTTGTGGTTTGGCAAGCAAAACATACATAGTAGAAAGAGCAGATATGAATTCCAAAGATGACTTATTGAGCGTGAACCATCTGTTTATACCCAATGATTCTTCAAGTTAATAAGCTTGGCATTTAGATAATGCGAAACAATGATTACTTTTCCAATTACCAGCATAACTACATGAGACCAAAGACACATTCTACCAACACCATACACCAAATAAAGGTATTTGCTAAATAGTTTAATCAAGCAGACGTAATTACGTAACAGTTGGGGATAAATCTCAATAGCTACAGTCCCAGAATAAGACACTCAGTATGCAAAAGTTCAAAGAGAGTCCCATTAGGAGCATACTCAAAATCCATCATTCTGGTAAAGCAACATGGAACTTGCATGAGTCAAGTGTTTTTATCAAGTTAATTGAAATTCTGGAGCACAACTTTGCCTCCCAATTTCAAATCTCTTAATGGACAACGAACACGGTTCAGTTCCATAAACTGTTGATTCTTTATTACACCAATCAGTAAACCTCAAACATGTCAAATTCAACACTTTAGAGATGTAATTATCCCATCCACGCAAGAGTAGAAACTTACCAAGAAGGACAACATCAGAAACTGCATTTTTGTGGCACAGATCAAATTTCTCTGGCAGTTCTGGAGTTGATCCGAATGCAATATCCATAAGTCCCACACTCATGACATGTTTAGAAATTGTTTTATGCAGAAGAAAGTTGAGTTCGTTAAGACATTAATAACACACTTTTACAATTTCAAATCTCTTAATGGACAACGAAAACAGTTCAGTTCCATAAACTGTTGATTCTTTATTACACCAATCAGTAAACCTCAAACATGTCAAATTCAACACTTTAGAGATGTAATTATCCCATCCACGCAAGAGTAGAAACTTACCAAGAAGGACAACATCAGAAACTGCATTTTTGTGGCACAGATCAAATTTCTCTGGCAGTTCTGGAGTTGATCCGAATGCAATATCCATAAGTCCCACACTCATGACATGTTTAGAAATTGTTTTATGCAGAAGAAAGTTGAGTTCGTTAAGACATTAATAACACACTTTTACAATTTCAAATCTCTTAATGGACAACGAAAACAGTTCAGTTCCATAAACTGTTGATTCTTTATTACACCAATCAGTAAACCTCAAACATGTCAAATTCAACACTTTAGAGATGTAATTATCTCATCCACGCAAGAGTAGAAACTTACCAAGAAGGACAACATCAGAAACTGCATTTTTGTGGCACAGATCAAATTTCTCTGGCAGTTCTGGAGTTGATCCGAATGCAATATCCATAAGTCCCACACTCATGACATGTTTAGAAATTGTTTTATGCAGAAGAAAGTTGAGTTCGTTAAGACATTAATAACACACTTTAACAATTTCAAGTCAATGATTCATCATTGTCTATAGAAGCAACCCTATCAACCCCTACATAGCAATCACCAATAAAGAAGTTAGGAATGTCAGAAATTAGTTCCAAACATCTTAATCGAACATGTTGTGTATGAAGTTTTCTAACTCTAATAGGACTGCAAGAAATAGCAATACGTAAAGACATGAAACACAAATAAAAGATAAAAAGTAAATGACACCAACAAACAGTAAATTTAACCTGCTTTTAGGGAGCTTAGATTTCCAATCAAGCGTTATGTATAGCTTCACGCCTTCACATGAGCTAAAAATATAGTTGTGAGGGCAGGGTAGCAATAAATATGCTCTAATCAGCCAATTGATTCATATAGGTCTTAGAGGCACATCAGCAAACACCTTGAGTGCTTAGTCCACTTCAAATTCCAGTAAGCAAACAATAAAAAAAGATTAAATAAGTAGAATAAAACAAATCGTAATGAAAAAGTATATCCCAAATCAAGAGAAACCAAAATTCCAGCAGCAATTTTAATTTAATGATCACCCAAATAGAGCTCGTATCAGATACAAATAGAAAAAAATGGATAAACTTTAAAAGAGTAAAGACCCAAATTCTGATTACCAACAAATTAAAGAAGTATAAGGAAGTACAATAGAGAAAGGAGAGGCAGTAGAAGAATGCAACCCCAGCTTCAAAGTCGGAAAAAGAAACCCACGATTCCATGAACCTCAACAGCGCAGCTATAACCACGGTAATACTAACTGTTAATAAAAGGTAGGAATCGAGAAAGCTGAAGGAATTGTACACGTATGATATGCACAAAAACAAAGCCATATTCTTTTTTCTCTTTTTCAGTTGCCCATTGAGTAACAAATATCATTAGAGGAGTAATAAAGTAATTCGTATGTTCTAACTTATATAACACTTCTATCTTTTTGGATGTCCCAGAATATTTGACTCCACTATATTTTTATAATGCAACTTTCAATAACTCAAACATATTAAACTACTCAACTTTTAGACTTTGATGTAAAAAAAATTTATCAAATTAAATATAAAGTTAAATCCAATGCAAAATCAAATATATTTCATATAAAATGAACTAAAGTGAGTAATATAGCCAAGTATGCCAACTATACTCTCACCGTGGATGAAGCGCTTTACTCTTTTAATGTGCTATTTTTCGGCGTAATTCCGTATTAGTTGGGCTCCAAAGCAGATATCGAACATTGTCCGCATGGAGACAAAGAGGATGCATTTGTACAATTTTATGAGCAGCCAGTCCAAGTTCGATGATTTTAGAAAATTTTGAAAAACCCTCAATTCCAAACTTTAGAGTTTAGCATCGGTAGCTGGTGAATGTTATCAATGTTATCTTGGAATTTTCTAAGTTAGACAACAATTTTATTATGACCAGATTCTTCTTTTTTCATCTCTGCTTTCTTTTCCCCTCTTCAAATATACTAGTTTAGTAGTGCATTGTTTATTGTTGTGGACTCCTTGTTCCGCTAAATAGGTTTGCGTTTAAACCATAACATATTTTAAAGAATTCATATTCTTAGTGTGACCGGCTCTAGTAGTTTTACATGTTTTTACGTGCTTGAGAGAGAGTCTTGGAGTAACGGTAAAGTTGTTTTTGTGTGACCTATAGATAAGTTACGGGTTCGACCCGTGAAATCAGTCATTGATGCTTGCATTAGAGTAGTCTTTATATCACATCCCTTGGGATGCAGTCTTTTTCCGGACCCTGCATAAACAAAGAATACTTCGTGCGCTGAACTACCTTTTAGTGCGACTAGCTCTAATATTTATATCTTTGTGTTTTTATTAATAATAGATAAATCTGTAGTTTTCATCTTTAAAATTTAGTGAATGATGGACATAATTCTCTATCATTTTTTACTTAAATATCAATTTTTGAATATTATATCTTGATAATAACGCACGAAAAAGAAAAGGAAATCATTACAATCAAACAACCAATTGTGTCTTGATTTCACATTAGTTGAAGTGAATATATGAATCCTCTGTATTTATTTTGCTTTATCTAGAGGCGTTCTATATATTTCAAGGTTCCAACACTTAATAATTTGTCCTTTAAGATAGTTTATTAATAGTTCTTGAATGTCACAATTATCTTGACACTGACATACATATTCGTATCAATAATAAGAAGAATCCTTATGAACACTTATTGTGTTTTGTTCTTAAGCTAAATTTGCGTCAAAGCCTAAAGCATAGATAGATCATTTAAGACAACTTCCAATCCATGTGATATGTACATCATTTAGTACCCTTTTAGTACCATCCAAAATCACTAGATTAATTGCCCCCAATAATTAAACTATTAAACGACGTACGTCAACAATTGTGATATGATGGATGAGATTCCTCTATCTTTAATCAGGGATTTCAATTTTGAATTCTGAAGATAAAACAATCACAGATAGGAAGAGCTTTTCTCTCTAAGGATCCAACACAATGCGAATCAGAATTAATTGGACCAGTAAAAAAAGAAAAAAATAGTATAAAAGAGATTAAAAGAAGAAAAAGAAAAAAAAAAAGAGAAGAGCTCAATTAAAAATTACAAAGTTTGACTTTGACTTCTAACATAAAATCTTGGAGGACACGTATTTGTGGTCATTTTTAGAACTCAGCACTTTCATTTTCCGATCCAGAAAATGGAAAGCCAACTGGTTGAGATGTGCATGGAATCGGCAACGCAGAGCCGTGACGCCGTCGAAGCGTGGCGGAGACAGCGGCGGACTCTGGAAAGTATGCCATCTCACCTCGCCGAAGCTCTCCTTCACCGCCTTCTTCGCCGCCGTCTCCTGTTCCCGTCTTTACTCGAGTAAGTTTATCCTAATTATCACCTCATTCCTTTTATTTTTCAGTATACTTAATTATTACTGTATTTCATTCCTGAAATTACAAATAAATGTGATCTTTCATAATCTAGCGGTTACTGGATCAGTTCGAGTTGTAATATTAAAGTGAATTTAGGAAAAATCCTATGAACAGTTTGCAGCTTTTTAATAACCATCTCAACTTTTAAAAGTCAATCAATCTGTGCTAGTTTGACTTCAGAAATTTGGTCAGATTGATAGTTGAAAAGAGAAAATGTTGAACGGAATAGGTTAAAAGGAGTAGTTTAGTGTGTAGATAATTGATGAACAAAATGGCCTGTCACAAAAATTAACAAAAAAACGGGAGAACAAAAGTAACTGAGAGTGTTTTATGCAAGTGAAGGAGTTGAATTACTTGTTATATTTTGGTCATAACTTTTTGTTATAGGCCCTTCAACCATCGAAGCTAAGTGTTATAGTCAAATTATAATTATTTTATGTGGTAGCTGGTTAGTGATTCTCGAAATTATGAGAACCATATTTGCGTTGGCCTGAGAAATATATGTTTGCAGGGTATTGGTTGTCCAAGGATTTGAAATGTTATTCACATCCTTGAAGCTGCATAATTATGAATTGTATTGCTTCCTCAGTGAAATGAGGCTCCTAGTGTTGGACTTCTGTGTTGCAATGATGATAGTATTGTCACCCCTAACATTTGAGAAACGGTTTAGCTATGTGATTGTAAAGTTGATGTTTTCTCATTATTTTACTAATTCTACAGTAGCGTACCATCAAAACCTAAAGCTGCTGACTTCTTTCTTCTGTGTGTTGGATTCATGCATAATCTACTCGAAAAGCTGATATATATTTTCTTGTCTAGAGTGTTTAAATTTTGTGTCGAGGAGATCGACTTAAGGGGGGAGAGCTGTGTGGATGCAGAATGGATGGCATATATAGGTGCTTTTGATCACTTGCGCTCTCTAAATTTATCAGATTGTAACAAAATTAACAATTCAGCCATTTGGGCTATTACAGGTAACCTTTGGCCTCTTATATTTTTAGATAAATGCAACTAACCTAGCTCATATTCTGTTATATTCTCTTCTAAACCATTATTTCTTTATTTTTTCCCCTTGGTTAACTTGTATTGGTTCATAAATATTACATGACACTCTAAATGTTTACTTACAGAGGTCTGCTTTTGTTCTCCTCAGGAATGACAAACTTAAAGGAGCTTGACCTCTCCAGATGCTCAAAGATCACTGACACTGGAATTAGACATCTAACATCCATCCCAATTTTGGAACATTTGTGGATCCCAGAAACAGGTGTCACAAATGATGGTGTGATACTCCTGTCTTCATTAACTAACTTATCTGTGTTAGATTTGGGAGGCCTGCTTGTGTCTGATTCGGCTTTGGATAATCTTAAGGTAGATCCTCTTTTTATGAGGAAATTCTGAGGTAGATCATCTGCTGTTAACATGTCTTTAAGATCTTGTCTTTCTTCTCCCCCACCTTTCCTCTTGGCGTATTAAACGTTTTATTTCTCTTTAAGCTTTGGGTTATGAGAAATTCTCATCCATTCTCAAGGACCTATGTTATGTTTTATGAAACATTCAAGGTTAATAATGTTTCTTAAAATTCTCAGTACCTTAAAATCTCAATTCTTACCACTAAGTAGAACGTTGAAAATAATTCCATAGTTCAAATCTATTTTGAAAAAACAAGTAGCGTTGTAGATGTTTTTTCCACTAAGTAAAATGTCACAATTTCATACATTTGTATAATTCAAATCTATTTTGAAAATGAAAAGATGGCTTGGTCTACTTGTGCCCTTTAAGTTACCTTGAAGGCTTAAAACAGTTGCTTTAGTGTCTTAGGCTTGAGCTAGCCTTATTTAGCCTACCCACTGGACTAAACTGTTATGGATTGTTCTTTTAATCATCTAGTCCTTTAATTGTACTTATTTAGAATGGTTGAACTTACTCAAGGTAAATGACACGTTTATGGTTCGGGTAGGTTCTCCGAAAGCTGCAACATTTGGATCTTTGGGGGAGTGAAGTATCAAACAAAGGAGCATCTTATCTTAAATGGTTCCCAAGATTGAGTTTTCTGAATTTGGCCTGGACCAAGGTCACTATGTTGCCAAGTCTGCCTTCCCTTGCATGCCTAAATATGAGCAATTGCACGATACATTCTTCATTCGAAGGAGAAGGACGGAAAGCTCCCCTTGCAAAGCTTATTCTGTCTGGATCAACCATAAGAGATGTCTCTGAAGCTTTCCAACACCTTGAAACCTCTTCCCTCTCTCTCCTGGATCTTTCCAATTCATCTCTTAATTCTCACTGCTTTTTGCCATATATGAGTGCTATATCAGATTTAGATCTCAGTGGTACATCTGCAGGAGATGAGTCAGTTGAACACATTGCATTTATAGGCCAAAATTTACGCCATCTAAATCTCAGCAGGACAAAATTAAGCAATGCAGGACTGGAAATCTTAGCTGGTTTTGTTCCCAATCTTGAAACTTTATTATTATCTTACACAGCCATTGACGATTATGCTATCCCCTTCATGAGCACCATGCCTTTGTTAAAAAGTATCAATCTAAGTGGTACAAATATCAGAGGTATGCCATGTTCTTTTCCTCAAAACTTCCTTTTACTTTTTACATTTAGTTTCTTTTGTGGTCCTCAATTTCTCCTTCATTGGAAACTAGATAGGTGTAGATGATGCTTGAACACTTGAAGACAACACCATAATGTCAATATGTATCTCACTTGTAGGCTAGTCTATTACACGATGAACACGCTTGTAGAATTCCAAATTTGTGATGAAAATCATTTCCGAAAGATCCAAGTGTGCTTTACATTTATTTTCAGATGTCATCATAGATGGATGCATTTTATGCCTTATCCAACCAAAATTAATTAGAGTGGAACTTAAAATAGCAGTTCAGTTGCCTATTGAGGGACACTTCTTTTCCTGTAGGGTTAGGACAACATTAGTCTCTTCTCTCTTCATTCACATGGTTGTGTAATCTGCCACAATGCCAGGTATGGTCAACGAGGTGGATTCTGATCCTAATTGCATTTCATCACTGTCTGGGTTATGTAATCTTGATCATTTGGAGAGATTGGATTTGGAGGAGACTCGAATCAAGGATTCAGCTTTGGCTCCTTTGCCGAGCTTTCGTAAATTGAGCTATTTATTTTTACGGAGTGGTTCCCTTACCGATACCTCTTTGCATCAGTTGTCATCTATTAGAAGCTTGGTAACACTAGGGATTCGTGACGGCGTGCTCACTAATGCTGGGCTCATTGTATTCAACCCTCCACCATCTATGACGATTCTTGATCTCAGGGGGTGTTGGCTGTTGACAGAGGATGCACTGTTGTCCTTTCAGCAAAAGCATCGTCAAGTTGAAGTAAGGCATGATCTTCTTAGTATTGCATTGGTCAAAAGGTTATCTATTCACTCATCTTTGTCCCAAGTGACCTCACGGACCAAACTATACAAACATAAGCAGGGAGGGCCATCAGCATCTCCCCTTAGATCTAACAGAGACAGTTTTCTTGGTGAGGCATCGTCAAACTTTTCTCGGTCTAAAGTTTATGCTTGTATCTGTCTTGTCTGATATTACTTCTTTCATTATCTCAAACTAGATCAAAGATTGAAGTACACCAGAGAAGAACTATTTGCACTGAGGTCTGCGTCTGCCCCTAATTCCAGAGATAATGATCTGATACCTCATGAGCTGGCAAATGATGGATAAAATTTGTTGGTTTCAGTTCATGCATGTATTCTGTTACCGACCAATAGTAGTTCTTGAGTTTCTTTTTCAATGTAAGAACTTTTAATATTTCTTTTAAGAGTGATGCGAGTGTGACTCAGGATGGTAAATAGTACAAGCCCAGGCCATGTTAGGGCTGTTGTAACGTTCCACTGGCTTGTTGTCTCAATTACGTGGCATCTGCTTGTGGCCAATGACCTTACAAAATTTTCAGAGCACTTTTTGATGCGAGTTGCGGAACTTCTGATCTCGCAAAGCTCAGTTAAGCAGCAATATTTACACATCCTGCTGATTCGTGGATTCGTATAAGATTTTATATTGACTCAAATTACCAACAGTTTTGAAACACACACGGAACAAGATTTCTTAGGAAATGTGCTATCCCAAGCAACTCAGGACTGGATTTGTTGGATAATCCCCAAGTTTTTGTAATGGTGTGTGTTTAGCTATGATTCTGGTCATTTTTGTAGCATTTCATTGTATTTTACGAATTCTGATCATTCTGGGAACGTTATTTATAATGTGTACAAACTTTGAAATATCATTTTTGAGATATGGATCATAAATTTACATAACAGGTAAAAGAAATGACTGCTACTGCATCACATAAGGAGTTACTCCTCTGGAAAACTCTAGTTGGTAACTCGACAAGCAAGTAACCTGAGAAAGCTTTTATACAAAAAAATTGTTTGATTGAGAGTAGGAGAAATGGAAAAAAATGGAATTTGCGACTGGATCTTTTTGGCATTTTCTGGTAATACCCACATTAGCTATATTCATCTTAAACAATGTTTACTCAAAACTACAAATTGATTTAGTTGACTCCCATAAACTCATTCAGGTCAATTGGTTTGTATTGTTCAAAGCATACCATTGAATTCATTCCAATTCCAAACTGCCTATACATTAGTTCTTACACTAAATAGAATCCCCTTTGCGAGTTGGGAAGACAACTAAGATGGACCATAGATGGTAATCATGGTTGATTCGAGGATTTTATGAGGCGGAGCGAAGTCTTCTATCATGTTTCGATTATTTTATAACGCTTAGGTTCATGATCTATCTTTTATGAAATGCCTATAGATGAAGTGCTTTATTTCAAATCAATTCTTCATATAATCGTTTCATTCCACCTCAGTGGTCACTGACTCAAAATTTTACAAACCAATAAGAATAGTGACATGAAAACTCGATTAAAACAACCTTGTCACTAGTGGTTTGAGTAATGACGTAAATTCATCTGCTATTAGTATTTGAGGGGGATACTATTTACACTCCTATGATTTTTTTTTTTTCCTTTTAAACCATAAAACTGCAATATTGAGCTATTTAAATAGTACTAGTAACACAACAAATAATTTTGCTTGTATAACAGTCAAATCCAATTTGATAAAACAATCTAATCATCTTCATGTGATATATACAGTGCAAAAACAAAAACAAAAGGATAAATTAAGGTTGAAAGATCAAATGTAAAAGAAGGGGCAAGTAGTTTCAGCCGTTAGATTCATTTGGTCTTGTACATGTTGTCAATCACGTCCTGCGCAATTCAAAATTACATCAGGCAAAAACATGTAAACAAATACTCCGTAAACAAGTTGCACACCGAATCAACAAGAATTTAAATGTTGATAGATATATCTTTTCCAATTTAAATAGATAGCATTATTAACTAATAATCTGGTAACTTAGCATCGGAGTAAAAGGCCTCAAAAACAACTATAGACGTCCAGATTAGTCAATTACGTATTTGACATAAACCAAGGCATTTCACTTGCCGGTATAATATATAATGTGTGTTAGTCCACATCAACAACGGTAAAGTTGTTGCCGTGTGACCAGGAGGTCGCGGGCTCGAGTCGTGGAAATAGCCTTTTGCAAAAATGCAGGGTAAGGCTGCGTACAATAGATTCTTATGGTCCGGCCTTCCCCGAACCCCGCGCATAGTGGGAGCTTAGTGCACCAGGCTGCCCTTTTAGTCCGCATCAACGGATCGAATGTCTGAATTTACTTATAAAAAGTTTATTAAGAGTACAAATAATTCATCTACTACTTTTTCATGTCTATTAAGATTATATTGTTACATCGACAACATGAAAATAAAGCATAGAATGAGTAGTAACATTCCGCGTTTACGCAGGGTCCGGGGAAGGGTCGCACCCCAAGGGGGTGTGATATAGGCAGCCTAGCCTGATGCAAGTATCAGTGGCTGATTCCACGGCTCGAACCCGTGATATAGGTCATACAGAGACAACTATATCATTGTTCCAAGGTTCCCCTTCGTGAAAAGAAAAGGAATAAAAATGTAAAATGAATGATCAAAAATTTTGGAAAAGTTGATTGCTCACAAGATCCACCAGCAGATCAAAGAGAAATTACCTTGTAGTATTTGAGCAACTGGGGTCTTTTCTTCTTAAATGTAGGAGTTAGAAGGTCTCGTTCCATGTCAAATGGCTGAGGATCAAGGTGTACAGCTTTTATGAATTCAAACCCCTTCAGCTGCAAAAAGTTGATCATATTTATATAAGTTTCAGAATATCTCCTTAGGATGGAGTGCTTTTCTTCCATGCGTTTTATCCTATGTTGCGCGGACTCTCCAAAATATTACCGCACCTGTGACGGATCCTCCAAATATACACTACTTTTAGAGAATCGACACGCACCCGGAGAAATTTTCGGAGAGCCTGAGCAACATAGGTTTTATCAAAGAGTACAACACAAGCACTATCAGAAAAAGCAACTGCAATGAGGAGAAATAACCTTCTTTTCTTTTCCAGCTTTTGTGAGTTCTCCAAGTATGTACTCCTTCACTTTTGGATTTTCACACAGGGAATCAAAATCCCCAGATACGCCATTATGTTGGGCCCATTGTTCAACTGCTCGTTGGTTTGGGTTAAGAACAGCAACAAGGAAAGACTCGAAACTGTTTCCATATATCCATATCTGGAGTCAAAGTAGAAAAAGAAATGAGTCCACTTTCATCAGTTCACGACTAATATGAATAGACTACGTCACCAGTTAACCAGAGTATCTAATCCAAAAAAATCAACATGAAAAAATACAGTCTGGTTGAATAACAGTCCTCTTTCGTAAAAGCATATTATTTCCTCGAAGCTAGACCACAAACAGTCGACATTAAAGATGAATATTGCTCAACCTCGTTCATGTAGAAAGCAGAAATTGCACGGACGAAGTGGCCGAAGATACCAATGAAAAGAAAAGTATCCCTTCTGAACCATGTTTTTGCTATAATTAAGAGGCCATTACATCTAAAGTAGATACTTACAGAGTCAATAACAGGATTATTGCCATATATATTCTCCAAATTCTCGACAGCGACATATTCACCTTGTGAGAGCTTGAAAATGTTCTTCTTGCGATCAATTATTTTCAAGCTACCATTTGGTTGCCACTCACCAATATCACCTGAAGAAAGAAATGTTAGATCCAAGGTCCATTCAAATTCTATCTGACAAGCAGACATTAGTCAGTTCAACTTCAACACGAAAAAACAAACCTGTGTGGAACCACCCATCAATCATGACTTCTTTTGTTAGGTCCTCACGCTTGTAATAACCTGAAAAAAGAGTGTCACCCCTCACGCATACTTCTCCACGTGGCGTGCTTGATAGAGCATCATATGCCATTTCAGGGACGGACTCCAAGCACACATCCACATTGGGCACCGGGGGACCAACCGTACCAAGCATATCATACTGGTTTGGTAGTGAGACAAATGTACCAGCACATGTTTCAGTCAAACCTAAATGAGAATAGAAAGACACGACGTTCATTATCCAGCAAATAACAAAGCCTTGCAATTATTACATTTATTGGCTCATCAGTGACGATCTACGAGATGCTCCCATCAACCAAGTTTTATAAAGATGATTTTACATTCTACCATTTATGTTTGAGATAAAAGCTAAAAGACAACACTTTCTTATTTCAGCTAAACTCGTAATATGTTGAAAGAATGGGATACCATATCCTTGAAGAACATGGCAACATGCCACAACTCGCAGAAAAGCTTCCACATGAGCTGCAAGGGGCGCTGCTCCAGATAATATAAGGCGTACTTTGCCTCCTAGCCCTTCTTTTACCTAAGCAAAAGAACAACAGGAGTTAGGGACTAACTGGAAGATGGAAAGAAGAATACGAAAAAATGGATTTGCTAGCTGCTCCAAGGGCATTTCCAATACCTTACTGAAGACAACTTTGTCAGAAAGCGGAGAAGCTTCGAAGTGTTTACGTCCCTTCTTCAAATTGTGGTGTTTGCTGTAGAATCTCAAAAGTTTAGGTAACAGCCTCCACCACTAAAAATAACTCAAACTAAGATTTACTTTTTATGCTAACCAAAAATCGCAACCAAAGTTCTCCAATATACAGTAACGTAAAGCATGGAAGAAATGATCAGTTTAAATTCAAGTGCGAAAAAGCATGTATGCAAACAGAAAATATTATTTCCTCCATCCAATGTTAACAAGCCTCGGTTAGCTTTCTAGGGAAAGTAAAATGCTTGATTTATTATACTGAGTTTGGTATATAAACTATCAAATGACAAGAGAAAGTCTAGAATTTGTCCCCATCAAATTTGTAATAATATAAAGTAGTATTAGTTTATATCAATATGACCCTTTTATATAAATAAAAAGTAGTTTATTAATTCTTGTTGATTGTCCACAAAAAGATTACATTAATCTGAATAATTGGAGGAGAAAAGTTATAGTTTAGGGAAAGAAGTCATAATTTAGGGATGGAACAGCACTTACTAAGCATAGGCAAGATTGAACAATGTGCTTTTAAGCAGACCCCCAGAAGAAATTTTCTGTTGCAAACCTGAGAATGTTTAAACGAACTAGTCAAAACATATCCAGCATTTCGACAAGACATAGAAGGCACTCAGTCAAAGGTACGCCAATAAGATAAGAATGTGAATAATTGGACCGCAAAGATATTACCTGAATATATTCTGTCTAGTACCCGAGGTACAGCACAGAAGATAGTTGGTTTCAGCTCTCCAATATCTTCGGTTAGTAACTTGACATCCTGCGGACATGATTAGGAATGCATAAGTATAATCTGTACCATGATTTAGCTGAAGATCTGAACATCTTACCCCTCGCCAAAATCCTATTGAGGCACCATGATTAATGAAACATTCTTCGATAACCCGATCAAAGATATGTGCCAGGGGAAGATATGAAAGATATACATCATCCACTGTCAACTGCAACGTGAAAAGGTCAGATCGTCAAGCCTATAATATAGCTATGCTTTACATCAAACGGCAGGAAAATTAAGAACAAATAATTCATTACCGACTCATTCACACTCCCAAGCAGACGCTGTACTCCAGCTATAAGAGTAACAATGCTATTATTTGAAATCAGCACACCTTTGGGATCTCCAGTCGTTCCACTAGTATACATTATTGTACAAATGTCTTCCTTCTTTTTCACTGGAAGATCAAATTGTTTTTCACTTCCCTGCACATTGAGGAGTTTGCGCGTTAGTTCAAAAGGCATATAAACAGTTTCATGTTGGTCATCGTAACAGATCATTCCATGTAAATGTCAAGACTACAAACTTATTCCAAAAAGTTGATCAATAATTATTTCCAGTAACATCACTGGCTGCATTTTACGAGCCTAAAACAAATATTACAATGGAAACAAGAATTTGAAGGTGGAATCTGAAATTTAGCAAAAACAAAAACAAGATTAAACGAAAAATGTGCAAATCTAAGTTAAACTCGAGTCATGTAACTCTATATATGAGATTAAGAAATCAAAAAATTTTATTCCCCATTTGTTGTCTTTCAAAACCACAATCTTAGTATCAAAATTATAACACTCCTTTAATCATCACCTCTAACAAAACACTAGACAAATCTGATAACTATAGAAGTAAAGAGAAGTCTTACCAATTGTAGAAACTCGTCCCACGAGTATAGAGCCACCCCACACTTTTCAACCTCTTCCTTCTGTTGAGGAGTGACATTCCCAAAACTCACAACAGCTGGTGATTACAAACAGGAAACTAGTTTGTTATACCATTTCATCGATCCACACTTTAAAATAGGAGCTGAATTTATAATCGACTTACTCTTCAAGTACTTTGCTGCATTTGGAAAAGTTTTCAGAAGCTGAAAAGGGATGAGCACATATTTTAGTAAGAAAGGACATCCCTAGATATTAAAAGGCACAGCCTCCCAAATATAATAGTAAAACATTTGAAGCAACAACCTTTAGAAACCACAATTTTTGCCTTTGCAAATAGATTTCCAAGGAACCATCTCAAACACAGTGGTGTCAAGGAAAATATAGAATACAATGTGCTACCCAACATGATATTATTATGGAACAGTGATATTTGAATCTGAAATATGTGTATCTTTTTAAAACAGCACACTGATGCTCAAACAGATTAGTCTTATTACTGAATTGGTGAGTCAAATTGATTCCACTATCAAGCTCTTAATGAGTCGTGGCTTATGAGACATGACTGTTCTATATCAAGCATGAGGATCGCCATGCCTGTGGAGTCAAACGTCTTAGAATATAAATCAGCCGTCTATCAAAGGTTTAATTTTGAACACGCATACCTCAGGAAGTTTTTTCTCTTCAACAAAAGCAATTTTAACCTCAGCATGGTTAATGATAAATTCCACTGCACCAGCACCTAAAGCACACGAAGAAGATTATTTTCAATCATTACATAGAATGAGGTTCCTTCTATTTTCAGTGATAAACATAAAATAAAAGGCCACATGATATGATTAATGGGTGATAAGTCATCTGGCTATCAGACTGCATGAAAAAAGGCATCTTGTTTAAACAATCCAAGAAGATGTCTTCTATTTATAAAAGTAACACCAAGAATGATAAATTACAAAAAGAAAAAGCAAACAATAGAAAAATGAGGAAGACACTCAAACCACTATTCTAACCGGAGGAGGATGCATACCTAAGGTGTCATACAGAGGAACACAGTAAAGTCCATGAGCATTGCATGCCTGCAATCGTGGAGTCGTTATCAGAGCTAACAACAATTAAGGAGAAGGATTAATTTTTAAAATATCTTAAAACAAAAGATTGATATGATATGCAGCAGAAAACAGGACCATCAAAAGGCTGATACGCAGAAGGATAGAAAGTGGGCTCAGCCAATCTATATCTTCATTTAGAGGTGAAAAGAAAGGCACATGCGAATATATGAGTCCCAACCGACCTCCTAACCCACACAGTGCTTACAAGAATATTCAAGCATAGGCAACCTTAACTATTTCATTAAATCAGGGTTCCTCCTATTTGTCATATTCAACCATGTGTTATATACGAAATAAATATATGGTTGTTTAAATTTAAAGTGTAACACCAGCGATTCAACCGAGAGATATTAGCATAGAAGAAGAAAAGATGACATTCTGATTGCCGAAGATAATCAGACTAACTATGATCGATACATCTAAAATTAAATGTTATGTACCTCTTCATCAGCTAGGAAATAATTATACGAATAAAATACAACCAAAAAGTAGTAGTAGAAGTCCTTAATTTTGTTTGATGACCATCAAACAGACAAAAGGAGGAAATCGAAAAAAATAGAAGGAATAGAAAAATTAACCTCCATGCTCATTATCCACTCAGGGCAATTGGCGCCATAGATACCACATTTGTCTCCCTAACATCAGAAATCAAATTGAAGTGAGATACTGATTGAATGTAAAAATAACCAAGGAAAACGAGCAATAAGAGACTGGCTAAAAAGTCCTATACACGAGTCCGCACAAGTAAACAAAAGGCAGAGAACACACACTAACTTCAAAAAGAATAAGTGAAATGTAATTCAACAATAAAATCTCTCCATTGTTAAGGAAGTGAATTCTAAAGATCCTAACTGAACCATCGGATAAAGTGAACCAAGCTTTTTGTTCACCCATCAAAAAAAGAAGAACAGAAGTGAACCTAGCTTTTTGTTGCTCCTAATAGAACTAGGCAAAAATGAGTAGCTAAACTGCACAGATAAGGCGTCATCATCTGCAGTATTTGATGACACAACTCAAACACTAGAAGGTAAATAAGAATTTATAGTTGGCATTATTCTCGCAGTCAACCAAGCTTTCAGCAAAGTAAATCAAATAGAATATAGGAACTCACTTCGTCCACACCACAGCTACGGATGGAATTTCCTACTTTAATCACAATGTCATATACTTCTTTGTAAGACATCCACACATACTTGCCAGGCTGAAAATAATAACAAATACACAAATCAGCTAAAAGCAATTTAGAAAAAGAGAACCCCGACAGATGTAGGAATTACAATATATGCAAAAACTACTCATGGTAACAACGTACTTTTCCATCTACAATCTCACGGCGTCCAAGCATCCGATTGTTAGGATATTTTTCCACTGACAAACTGTGACATAGACAAGAAAATGCCTGTAAGATCTGCTATTGGATAATAATGAAATTAGTCATTTGAGCACACTGGCAAATATCTATAAGCATTTATTGACTAAAAGAAATAGCTGCATGTTCTAACAAACTACCAGATCAACATTTACTAGAATGAACACGGACAATGACTGGTGGAGTAAAAGTTTCGGCTTGTACAGTCCTAGAGCAACCTTGTATATGAAGTTATCCTGAATAGAGGAGCACAATAAAGCTCAAAAATCTACACGCCCCAAGCACCTACTTGGTGCCACTTTTTCGTAATACTTAAACTTACCTTATCATAAAAAATTAAAAAAACTCGAAAATCTAATGTCTTTCCTTACTAATGGAGAAAGACCTACATTGAAGTGATGTCAATGAATCAACTGTACTCAATCCCAAACTAGTGGGGTTCCACTATATGAATCCTTTCCGTCCATTCTGCTTCATACAGGCCCATTTTGAATTTATATTCTCTATAGAATTATGCCTAATTTATTTAAAGATACTCACTCTTACAGAGCAAAACAGCCTGCTATGATTTTTTAGCTTTTTATTTTTATAACCGAGAAATCTCCAATCGCCAACTGGCGCACAGTTCGAAACTCAATGGATATTGGATAATGGCCCCACCCCTCTACCATTCTTCACTTAAATACTACTCTACCAGGTTACTGTCTGCAGCTGGATTTGAATCCATCACGCTGTATCACGAGCTGCAATCTTACCACTAGACCAAAGCAGATGTATTTCCTATATTCATGCTCAAGGCAGTACAATGTCTTAAAGGTAAAGGCATCTATGACATGCATGTACACGTGACCAGTAGTAGCATTACCAGTGAAATCATGTAACTTATGTATATAATGAATTGCCAAAAAACTATGACTTTTTAATCATATGAAGTAGTAAGAGTGAAGATTTTGCGGAAAAAAGGAAAAAGTCAACATCAATTCTTGGAACTTTTTGTTACTTATCTCATTCTCAACACAAAAATTTTTTGCTACTCATCACATGCATAAAGCTAAAAGACTAGATCTTTTGTAGCCGAATTAAACAATTGGATCCAAAAAAAATTAAAATCAATTTTTATCCAATTTAAAGAAAAATTAGAGAAATTGCCAATATTCTGCAGAAAAAGCTAGTAAAAGTCAAAATCAATTTTTGGAACTACTTGTTCATCATACACATAAAGCTAGAATACTAGACCCTTTATAGCCAAATTTACAATCAGATTAAGAAAATATTATTAAAATCTAGTTTATCAAAAAATAAATAAAAGCCCATAAGAATTGCGAAGGACATTTAAAAATTAGATCAAATTTATATATTGTGCAAAAAAAAGTAAAATAAAAATCAAATCTTTGAACTTTATGCTACTCATCAGATACATAAAGCTAAAAAGATTCCACCTTTTCTTAACCCAAACAAACAACTAAATTCAACCCAAAAAAAAAAAAGATCAAAAATTTCAATTTAAAAACAAAAAAGACAAGAACCCAAAAGAATAGCAAATCAAAGTAACAGAAAAATTAGAACTTTATGCTACTGATCAAATACATAAAACAAAAATGCTCCACCTTTACTAATCGAAACAAACAATCAGATTCAACCAAAAAAAAAGTCAAGTTTTTAAATTAAAAATAAAAAAAGACAAGAACCCAAAAAAATTGCAAAGTAAATTAACATAAAAAGATTAAAACTTTTTAAGTCCTAACCGGAAAATATCCCAACAACTGTCAAGTCCAGGAATAGGAGGAGGAAACCCATCTTTAGCAAAAAGACTTCTATAAACAGCACCCATTGATGGCTTTCCATTTTGGGCAGGTTTTGCTGGTTCAACTTCTACTATGAACTTCTCTTGTGCCATTCTTGATCCCTTTTTTTCTCTTCTACAAATACCCAAAATACAGTCAATATATATATACAGAATATATGTGTATGAGGAAATTGGATTAAATGGGTGTCTTTAGTTTTGGGAGGGGAGGGGGTAGTAGTTGGGTGGTGTTGGGTAAGCTGAAACTTGAAAGAATGAGAGAGTTGTATAGGCTGTAGGAATTTTCTTTGAGTTTTGGCCTTTCTTTTTTTTTTTCTTTCTATTTTTGGCCTTTTCTTTACTAAGTGGGAAAAGGAGTTGTAGTTTTCTAACAGTGAATATTGACCAATGCCAAGCTTTTGGTCCACTTGTGGTTTTATTACTGCTAGTTTCTGAAATAAATACAGGTAGCTTGTTGGACTATTCCAAGATCCAACCCTATATTTTCTCCCTTTTTTATATTCTGATTTTATTGCTTTACTCTCTTTTTTCAACAATAGCGGTGTTTACTTTAATTATTTATCCAATATATGTTATCTTCAATTAAGTATATATATCGAGTAAATTTGTTCATCAAGACTTAGACAGATAGAAAAAATATAAATTTGTACACTAGGCTCTCGTGATTTTACAATAATGTTAACTTTTTATGAACAAGTTGTTGACTAATTAAATCCATATCAATGTCTATAATAACTAGTAATAAGATCATCTAAAACATTTTAAATTATATGAACTAATTATGTTAATAATTTTTATGTTGATTGTCATGTTTTCGGGTTATTGATCCACATTTTATCTTTGATCTATGATTGAGAATTGTTTTTTATCATATAAATGGTGTACCCTATCTAATAAATAGTTATATAAAATTAATTTTGTATGTAATTTGATAAGGTTAATGCAAAAATAAAATTAAATAAATAGGAATAGTTAGATAGATGAACAAAAATTATATATCTCACCTCAAAAACTTCATAAAATTGGAAGCAAGATTACTCTTCTATTAATAAGGATAAAATTGGTAGCAAGATTACTCTTCTATCAATCTTCCTTATTATCGCTATCTACTAATTCTAAATTAAAGTATTTATAGTAGTCACCTTCTACATTATGTGTCCTAAATTCTTTTACCTTGGTTTCACTCCATCATTGTTTATTCGTTGGTCCTATTCACCCCTTTGCCAAACTTAATCCTATGGTTTTAGATAGCCTAACATTTTCGTTAAACATCGATTCATATTTAATGTGATGTATTATTATAGTAGTACATAAAGCTACTGCTAACCTGAGCTGTATAGTCTAACTTCATTCAAAAATAAAACTTGAATTTTTACAGAATCAAATTCTAAAATTATTTTTATTTTGATCATTTCTTAGATTCTGTTGAATTTTATCGAATCCATTTTCTATTTTAAAGCGAACAGTTACTGCTTGTTTGGATGGTTGTTATCTATCGTTTCATAATGTATCATATAATATTGTATTGTACTGTATCGTTTTGATGTATACAATGTTTGGATAAACTGTATCGTTTGTCGTTATTCCATGATGTCATACACCAACTGAGTTTTATGACCTTCTGATACGCAACCCTTCTAGCTCCACCCCTAGGTTTTATGACTTTCTGATACGCAATTGAGTTTTCCAGATCAATTATCAAATGTCAACTACGTGACAAACAGGGGCGGACCAACTTAGTAGGTGCGGATTCACGTAAATTTAGTAGCTTTTGCATATATCTTGTATATACAACAACAATCCGGTAATTTCACAAGTGTGGTCTGGGGAGGGTAGTGTGTACGCAAACCTTATCCCTACCCTAGGGGTAAAGAGGCGCACATACCTTGTATATGTATTAAAAAATTCATTAAATATTTATAAATATTTGATTGTAAATCCAGTTGCTAATTGTATATTTATTTGAGATCGATATACGAATCATAAATTTCAAATTCTGAATTCGCCTCTAGAGTGACAAATAAAAATCATATTTAGCAAATATTTAAGGAAAATTTATAGAGTCCTAGCACTAATAAGTAATTAACAATATGACAACTAATTAACTACATTTCCAACACAGCCCTATAATGCTGAAACAATCATTCTCACAACTTTCTCTCCCTCAATTAGTGCATTACATGCTCTAATTAACTGCTTTTAACTCCAATTGTTATACTTATAATATATTAACTTTAATAATATATTGTGTTGTATAATTATTGAATACATGATGAATAGTAATGTTATATATAAATATACATTATATTACTAATATATATTCATAGCATCTCAGACGGTATATATATATATATATATATATATATATATATATATATATATATATATATATATATAATACTATCTTGTATGATGTATTTATGGTAATACACATACAATAATATAATTACAGTTATTCATAAAAAATTTCAGCTATTGTATGTATAAAATGTGTATTAATATTAATAATAGTGAATAATTAACTTTTGAAATAAATATGTACATGTTATAAATATTTATATACACGATATAATGATGGTATTTAATAGTGTATAAATTACAGTGATATTCTACTATATTATATACACCGTATTATATATAACTAATTAATAGTGGTGTTCTAGTATATTAATTTTATCATATTAGTTCCTCTTTAATGTGCTTCAAGCCCTTATAGCCAAGTTGAAATTATAAAAAGAGAAGGAAAGATCTTCCAAAATCCTCCATGATAAAGTAAAGAGCAGAGAGATGGGTAAAGTATAAAGAAGGAAGTACATAATGTACGGAAATAGGAAAGAAAAAAGGAAAGATTGTTTTTAAATTCTGGGAGATTTTTTAGGGGCCTAATAGAATTGGTCAAACTTTTAAATTTAAATTCAAAATAGATATGCTAAAATGATTTTTTTTTAAAATTGCTATTTTTGGAATAAACAAAAAATATTACTATTATTTATGAGAAAATTCTTTAAAAAGGGAGAAACCGTGTACAACAATTACTTTTAATGTTTTTGAACTAATCAAACTCTCTAGATAGAGTGCCATAACTTTAGTGAATTATCAATGTTTATAAAATTCAAGAAATTAAATACGGGTAATAATTCTCCCATAAGTCTAGAACGTGGACGTGTTCCACCTCACGAACTCGGTCTTATGGGCGAGGGGACTACGAAATAATTATAATTTAACACCAACAAGGAAAAGTATTCTAGTTGACTTTCTCCTGCAAAACGTACAATTCTTCCCATTATTATTACATTAATAATATTCTCAAACTTTATAAAAATTATTCTCTCAATTTTATGGACAGTACGGACACCATGGTAAGGAAAAACAACTATGAATATAAGATGAAATGTTAAATTTATAAAGCAAAATAGTCAAAATTGAAAATTTTATGTGCCCTTTTTTTTTTGGTTGGAAAGATAAGTTGCATTAATTAAACATATGCGTACATAGATGTTGATGCCTGGGCAACATATTACAAAAAGAAGAAGTACTAGATATAGCAGGTAAGTTAGAATTGCTAACTCTAATGTGATTAGTGTTACAATCCTAGGTGCTGCTATGAGCTAGGTCTACAAGACCAGTTGACAAAAAGGAGTTTACTTCCGCCAAACCAGCTTCCGATTGATGAGCAAAAGTTGTGTGTGTATCCATGGTGGTGGCGACATTCTCAGTTGTTGACGGGATTATCCTGATAGCAATATTTTAAAAGACGGGGGCGTGAGGCGAGGTGTAAGCCCCGAGATACGAGGCGTAAGTTTCACGGATCTTTAAAGGTGTACATCATTGGATCATGTAGCAGGCAGAGAAGGTGTCTGCAATCACATAGTATATTAGTGTATAGAGGATGATCTTTTGTTAGTAGGTTGATTACCTATTTAGCATCCGGTTTAACTTCCATCTGTAGTTAGCTTATAGTAGTTTGATTTTGGTGGAATCCAGCGGAGCGCAGTGTGTACCCTAGTGAGCACAAAATTTTGAAAATTCCTACGTTGCTTACATAACACCAAGCTATTGAGTTTTCTTATTTGACGTTGTCACGTTAGAAAATAAAAAGAATATTAATTTTTGGATTTGGCTCAACTCCTATACAGTATCTCTCCATTTTTATAAATAAATGTCTAATTCAATGACATATGTTATCTTTCAGATCCAAGGGTCAAAATTTATTTAGACTAAACCATGATTAAACTGCATTCTCTTGTTGGGTTTGTATCAAAATTGGAATGAGAAATCAACTATCCGAAAATTTTGCTGGCAATTTCATTTTGATTGGAAAAATATTTTCTTATCAATAGAAACGATTCTTTGGCACGAGAATGAAGAAAAACAAAAGATTAAACCATTTATTTCTTCTTCACATTAACTTCAACCAAAAAAAATAATCAATGCAACCAATTGCCTGCTACAAAAAAAATATTTGGTTTCCAAGAAACGAAAAAGGTGGAAGAACAAAAATGAAATTGTCCCTGTGAAAATAAAAAAGTTATGATGCCTATGAAAATAATATCTCAATTGAAGGAATTTGAAATTTGGGGAGAAAAAAGTTTAACAATTTGGAGATTTGATTCATGAAAAATAATAAAAATAAAAAATCCATGAAAGGATTTGATTTTGCTGGGACTGTATCCCAATATCCCTGTAAGTAAAGGACTCTACGTTTAAGGAAAGGCTAAATTATAGGAATATTTAGTTTTAACCATAGTTTAGAGATTGATTAGTCTTTGGATTTAAAAAATGACATATGTCATTAAATTAGACTTGCACTAGTGAAATTGGAGAGATTCTATACAGGAAGGGAGCCGAATCCTTAATTTTTGTTGTGGGAGGACATATAAACATTGTCATTAACTCCTCACTTACAACAACAACAATAACAACCCAATAGAATTTCACTAGTGGGGTTTGGGGAGGGTGGAGTGTACGCAGACCTTATCCCTATCCCGAAGCGATAGAGAGGCTATTTTCGGGAGACCATCGACTCAGAGACAATAGATCCGTAACAGCAACAGAAACCAGAAAAATAGTATCAGCATCGTAAAAGACAATAAATAAATGGAAAGGCCAAAAAAGAAAGTGAAACACAACAAAAACCGCTAACAGTCCTAGACAAAATACTATCATACTAACCGGCACAACAAGGAGAAACGCTCGACTACCCCCTAACCTACAACCCTAATGCTCGGCCTCCACACCTTCCTATCAAGGGCCATGTCCTCGGAAATCTAAAGTCGCGTCATGTCCTGCCTAATCACCCCGCCCTAATACTTCTTAGGCCGCTCTCTACCTCTTCTCGTACCTGCCAAAGCCAACCACTCACACCTCCTAACCGGAGCATCTAGGCTCCTCTTCCGTACGTGCCCGCACCATCTAAGCCTCGCTTCCCTCATCTTGTCATCTAAGGGAACCACACCCACTGTCACGACCCGAAATTCCCACATTCGGACTGTGATGGCGCCTAACATTTCACTTGCTAGGCAAACCAACGTTAGAATAATAATATCCATTTTTAAGTCAAATTTTAAATTTATTAATAATAATAACAAAGAATAATTGCAGAAGTAAAGTTTGAAATTTAGTGAATAATCCATAACAATAACGGTGTCTAAATACCGTCCCAGAATTGGTGTCATAAGTGCACGAACTTCTAGAATAATACAAATAAAGGTCTGAATAAAATAAAGCTGTTTGAAAATAAAAACACACATCTAAAGTAAAGTAGACGGAGACTTCAAAACTGTGAACGCCATGCAGTTATACCTCAAGTCTCCTCTGAGTAGATGAAATCCGAGCAAGTCTTAGTACGCTATTGGGACCACCTCCGAAATCTGCACAAGAAGTGCAGAGTATAGTATCAGTACAACCGACCCCATATACTGGTAAGTGCTAAGCCTAACCTCGACGAAGTAGTGACGAGACTAAGATGGGTTACTTACATTAACCTGTACGCAATATTAGTAACAACAACAAATAATAAAAATAATCAGGTAACTCATTTATAATAATTGAAGCCAATTCAGCAGTCATAACCAATTATCATTTTCATCAATTTTGTAGTAGCATGCAACCCGCTCTCACAATATATTCACATTCAATTATGTTGCAGCGCGCAACCCGCTCTCCCAATATATTCTTTTTAATCAAGTCTGTTGCGGCGTGCAATCCGATCCCCCAATATATATATATATATATATATATATATATATATATCGACTTTTTAATAAGTCTTTTGTGGCGTGCAACCCGATCCTCCAATATATCCATTTCAATTAATTCTATTGCGGCGTGCAACCCGCTCCTCCAACATATTTATTTACCAATTCTTATAGAAGAAATTTTCCCAATAAATATAATAATTAATATAAAATTATAAGACAACAAGCATACAATAATTATGATTTAACTATGAAACAAACAATGACAAATAGCAAATTATTATGAAAATCAGGGAGAAAATAGGCAGTTTAATATTTAATATGCTAAATGTCAAGTAGCAACTAATGCACATAAATCAAATAAACATGTAGCAATTATTGCATGAATTCAAGATTTAATATTTGACAAAGAATAGGAGAGAAACAATTATTATAATAATTAATTCATGATTTAAAATGATTTATGATTTTTCAAGTAATTTTGCAAACAATTAATTTGACGACGTATAGACACTCGTCACCTCGCATATACGTCGTTCACATGCATTTCACATAATAAATAATTTAATGGTTCTATTCCCTCAAGTCAAGGTTAACCACGACACTTACCTCGCTTTGCAAATTCCAATAAATTACTCGACCACAACTTTTCCTTTTAAATTTGTCTCCAAAAGTTTCAAATCTATTCACAAACAATTCAATATACTCAATACGAATCATAGGAATTAATTCCATATGAATTTTCTAATTTTTTGGATAAAAATCCAAAATTTATTTAAATATTCAATAGTGGGACCCACGTCTCAAATCTCAAAAAAACTTATGAAATTCGAATACCCGTTCCGAGACAAGTCCAACCATACAAAAATTATCCAATTCCAATGTCAAATGGATCTTCAAATCTAAATTTCTTGTTTTTGGAAAGTTTTGCCAAAAATTTCAATTTCTTCCATCCAAATTCGAAATAAAGGATGAATATAGACATGGATTCATGAAATATAATCACTTTTGGTTATAGAACACTTATCCAATTCAAAGTCGTGAAAAACCCCTTTGGAATCGCCAAAATCCGAGACTTAAAACTCAAAAATGAGTAAAAATGGCTAAGACCCGATCTTATGTATTCTGCCCAGCATTTTCGCATCTGCGGCCTATATTTTCGCACTTGCGATCTCGCATTTGCGGAACAGGGCAGCTTGACCAGTGGCCGCATCTGCGCCCAAAAATGTCGCACCTTCGACATCGCAAAAGCGCACAAGTGACCACCGAAACAGTCGTCCCCGCAGAAGCAACTCGCCCATCGCGGATGCGGTTTCGCACCTGCGCTCATTTCTCCGCAGAAGCGGAGCTCAGCAAGGTCTGTCCAATGTCACAGAAGCGACTGGTATTCCGCAGGAGCGGCCACGCACTTGCGCGCAAAATGTCGCAGGTGCGACACACCAGAACCAGCACTGGGCAGCAGGTTCCAATTGCTCTGTGGCTCGTCCGAAATTCATCCGAGACACTCGGGACCTCGTCTGAATATTCCAACAAGTCCAGAAATATAATATGGACTTTCCTCGGGGTTTCAATTCACGTCAAAACAACATCAAAATTACAATTCACACCTCGATTCGAACTTTTAAGTTTCAAACTTTTCGATTTGCAAATCTCGTGCCAAAACATATTAAATGAATCCGGAATGACTTCAAATTTGACACACAAGTCATAAATGACATAACAGAGCTATTCAAATTTCCATAACCGGATTCCGGCTTCGATATCAAAAAGTCAACCCCATGGTCAAACTTAGAAATCTTTAGCCTTTAAATTATTAGTTCCGTTAAATGATCATAACTTGAGCTAGGGACATCCAAATTAAATTTCGGGTATACGCTCAAGTCCCAAATCACGATACAGAGCTACTGAAACTGTCAAAATACTGATCCGGGTTCGTTTGCTAAAAATATTGACCAAAGTCAACTCAGTTGAGTTTTAAGGCTCTAGTTCATATTTTAATCTATTTTTCACATAAAAATATTCCGAAAAATTTTACGGACTGCGCACGCAAGGCGAGGAGTGATAAATAATGGTTTTCGAGGTCTTAGAATACATAATTATTTATTAAATTTAAAGATGACATTTTGGGTCATCACACCCACGCCCACGCCCACCCTCTCCCGAATATCCTCATTCCTAATCTTATCCATCATAATGTGCTCGCACATCCATCTCAACATCCTCATTTTTTCTACTTTCATCTTTTGGATATGTGAAATCTTGACTGGCCAATATTCAGCCCCATACAACATGGCCGATCTAACCACCGCTCTATAGAACTTACCTTTAAGTTTTGGTGGCGTATTCTTGTCACACAGGACTCCAAACACTAACCTCTATTTCATCTACCCCACCTCGATACGGTGTGTGACATCCACGTCTATCTCCCCATCTCCCTGGATAATTAACCCTAGGTATTTGAAACTCTCTCTCTTAGGATGACTTATGAATCAAGCCTCACTTCCACATCCGCTTCCCCCTAACACGTCGCTGAACTTACACTCTAAATATTCCGTCTTGGTCCTACTAAACTTGAAACCTTTAGACTCCAGGGCCTGCCTCCATACCTCCAGTCTCTTCTTAACGTCGGCTCGCGTCTCATCAATCAGAACTATATCATCAGCGAACAACATACACCATGGCACCTCCCCCCAGAACCTATTTGTGGTTCTTTTGGACAAGTGTGATGAAAATGTGTGTTTAAAAAAAGAGTAACATTTTTATATATAGCGCTCTTTTAAATCGCGTTATACCTATTTTGTGGGCCCACCAATAAGTCTCATGCGTTTAACTGACATAACAATAATTCAAATGGGTATAGCGCTCTTTAAAAGAGCGTTATACCTAAAAGAATTTAGCCCACCGAGCTAGGCATTGCCTTATTTAAAGGCGTTAGGATTTTACAAAAATCCATTCAAAAATATTCCTAACTCTCGTTCAAATTTTTCTTCTTGTTAAATTCTCAAGAATTTTTTCATAATGTCTGAAGAGCGAAAAGTAAGGGTTTCATTATATTGGGGAGGGGGGGTGAGGTTGTGGTGGCGAATAACTCTGTGAGCTATAGTTTATCTTCACAGTGTCATGTTAAGTTGCCACTTACAATGGAGTACGATAGATTGGTATCGTTGTTATGTAATAAAATGAGTGTGAGGAAACGTTCGGTGAACCTTAAAGTAACCGGAAGATATTCGTATTCCGTCACTCCGCAAGGGGTTACTTGTTAAGCTGAGTTTAACATCGACGATGATGAAACTTTGAGGGATTTTTAGAGGACTCCGGATGAATACCAGAAATTTCTTATGATAAAAATATTGGAAATGTACGTCAAGGTCGAAGACGTTCGCAATAATGAGGTTGCGCATAGTAGGGATAACTCTCAGTCATCAGGTGGTTATTCTGGAGCAGTTTTTGCCGGACAGGTTCCGGATGAAAGAGTTTGCCCTGATTTAAACTTATCATCACGGGCGAATGAGGAGCGAGGAAATAATTTCTCTCCTTCTTTAAATAATCTATAAGACGAGTGGTAAACTTCAATTTTCCGTAGTGTTACGATATATATTTTTGTTGTATTGAATTTGTATTAACACTCATTTATTCCACAGGGGGTACCAACCAGATATGACTTTTACAAGTTATGAACCCACGCCCAGTTGGAATATGCGTAGTTCTGGTGTGTTGGATCATGGTGGTCCATCCGGGAGTCATCACCAACATGATAATATCCATCAAGGAATGTCAACACGTTACGACTTGTAAGTGAAGTGATACAGCTATATGGAAAGTATTTATTAATTTCAGTAGCTTATTATTTTGTTTTTTATGCAGTGAAAACGAGCAAGTTGAACCACCTGTCCTCACTCAATTGCCTGAAGACGACATATTAAATCGAGATCTGGCATATGCACAAAGTGAGGAAGAGAGCAGTGATTATGACAACAATGCCGATGATTCCGGAGACGACACGCCCTTCCCTCGTGAGGATGATTATGAGGAGGAAGATAATGAAGGACCTGATTTGACGAGGGAGTATGCTCCACCCCCCGTTAGACCAAGAGTGTACGAGTCCCAAGTGTTATTTCATTCAAGGAAGATTCCCTAGCTTGATAACCTACCAAGTATATCGGGTGTGGATTCTCTCACAAGGGATTTTGATGAAATTCAGACAGCAATATGGGATGATTCTAGACCAACGGTGCTGGCAAAGGGCATGCTTTTTCCTGATAAAGTGTGCCTAAGCAGGGCGGCAAAAATGCACAGCATAAAAGAATGTCGTGAGATGACGGTATGTGAGTCAAGTCCGGATGTATACAAGGTTGTTTGTCGCAGATGGTTTACGGGTTGTCATTGGATGTTGTGTGCGAGCAAGAAGAACACATGTCTGTGGAAAGTGGGTAAATATATTCCCACTAACATATGTGAAATGGACACATTCAATGAGAATCACTACAACTTGGATATTGACTTAATCTCTTGTCCTTATTCCACACCTTGAAGCATCCATAAGGTATAAAATCAAAGAGTGCATTACATTAGTCGACCAGGAATATGGTCATACCATTACCAAAAGAAAGGCATTTCTCGGGCGCAAACGTGCGTTTGAAATTATTTATGGTAACTAAGATAAGTCATTTGCAGCTCTACCCAAGTACATGGACGCACTGTAACACTTTAATTTAAACCAGTAATTGATGGTTTTCCGCATTGCCGGCCGGTAATATCCATAGACGGCACTCTTGTCTATGGAAAGTATGATATCAAGTTATTGATAGCCGTTGCAGTAGATGCTAATGGACAAATATTTCCTCTAGCGTTTGTTATTTGTGCCAATGAAAGGCAAGAGACGTGGACGTTGTTTTTGAACCATTTGAAAGAGCACGTTGTCAAACAGTGTTCCAGCATTTGTCTAATATCTGATCGTCATAGTGGTATCTTAAGTTCTGTAGAGAACTTGCCTGCATGGCAAGAACCTTATGCCTACCATCGTTACTGTGTGAGGCACTTTAAGGCCAATTTCCAGAAGGCACATCTCAACAAGGATCTGCATGATTTGATGTGGATGGCAGCAACAGACCACCAAGAGCATAAATTCCGAAGGCACATGGAATCTATCAGGCAGAAAGATGAGAGAGCCTATCATTGGTTGATGTGACATGAGCTTCAGAAGTGGACTTTGCATGCGGATGGTGGAAGAATATGGGAAATTCTTACTACAAACGTGTCAGAGTCTTTCAACGGGTTATTGAAGTCAGCAAGAGGATTGCCCGTCATTGCCATGGTGCGGATGTCTTTCAAGTAGATGGCGGAGAGGTTTGTTGAAAGGACTGCAGCTGCAACGTCATTGATGGAAAGGGGTGTTGAATTTATGCCATTGCCGATGAAGATATTTGAGAAATGTAGGCGGCGAGCACATTGGCATTCATTTTTGCAGTATGATCACGACAGAAATGTTTTTGAAGTTCGCACCGCTATCCATCAAAATCGGGGAAATAATGTACATACCATAAATGAATCTAGAAGGTTATGCTCTTGTGGGAAATGGTCCATCTACCACATGCCGTGCTCACATGCCATCAGGTGCTTTTAACATATAGGTTTAGGGCCAACCAAGTACGTTGATAAAAAATATAGTGTTGCTGCTTACTTAAATACCTATAGTGGGTTGTTGCAGCCAGTGGGTGCTGAGCATTATTGGCCGCCGAAACCATTTAAAATGGTGTGTAACAAGGACTATTTGCGTCGAATACAGGTGCGGAAGAGAATGTGTATACGGAACCAAATGGATGTTAGCGATATCGTTTATGCGCGTAAATGTGGTATATGCTCGCAAACAGGACACGACCATCAAAAATGTCCTTCGGCTGGTTTGGGTGGCGGTGGTAATCAAGCTCGTGGTGGGTGTTCTTCTAATGTTCCCAACTATCAATGAGTTTATGTTGTAATAAGTAGATGTTTTGTTTATGTTGCAAGATGTATCAAATAAAATTATGTTTCCATTGTTATTAAATCTTATTGATATTTAACATTTTTCAGTTGAGTAAATTAATGCATTTCTCCCTCCCGTTCATGTAATCAAAAATAGTATTGGATTAAAAAACGGAAAAATATGTGAATATATTTGATAAATATAGTTGATAAATATAGTTCAAAAATAGTTGAGTTAAAGGTAGATTTCTGATAAATATGTGAATACACATAACGCGGTTAAATACTACGTTATGTGAATATATATAGCGCGGTTAAATACTACGTTATGTAAATATATATATCGTGGTTAAATACTACGTTATGTATATTGTCTTGTCAAACTAAAAAGCTGCCCGTCTGAGAAAATGTTATTTTGTATCCGTAATCATCTTTAACACGCAAAGCATAGTGCGATTAAATACTACATTATGTGAATATATATAGCGCAATTAAATACTATGTTATGTGAATATATATATCGTGGTTAAATACTACGTTATGTGTATTGTCTTGTCGAACTGAAAAGCTGCCCGTCTGAGAAAAAGCTGTTTTGTATCCATAATCATCTTTAACATGCAAAGCATAGCGCAGTTAAATACTACGTTATGTGAATATATATAACGTGGTTAAATACTACGTTATGTGTGTTGCCTTGCTTATAAATAACGGTCGCATTCTAGTTATTTTCTGCGCTTAACAATAACCAATAGCAAAACTTTCCATAAAAGCAAGGTTTTTTTTTAATGCTTTAACAAATGTCTGAACGCCTTTATGTACCAAGGTGCCGGTGAGGCAAAAATTATTTGATGAATGACTGTTGGGATGATGGTGAAGTTGGACGTCGCTACTGGATGTGTGTCGACAAGTTTTATAGGGTTCCCGATGAACCTTTTTGTAATTTTGAGGTATAGATTGATAAACTCTGTAAGCAGGAATGCTACAAACGATCTTTGCAGTATCTTCATGATTTGACCCTAAAACAATGTGAATATGAAAAAGAATATAAAAAAGAAATTGTGGAGTTGAAGGAGAAACTAAAAGAGACAGAATTAGAAAAAAATAAGATGGAAGAGAAATTTAAGTGGTTGGAGCAGAGAATAATGGGCGGCAGTGACTAAACAATGATATGTATGTGTTGAGTGTACTACTTTATCTTTATGTTTCCCGTGTCATGTATTTTCATTAGTTGTACTGAATTTAAATATGTTAAGTTGTTATGTTTTGTGTTTGTGTTGTAGTATTAAAATAAAGAAGGAACGGGGAAATAAAAACATAATGCGCATATTATGTAAACATAAAAAATTATTGTTATTATTTACATAAAATACAAAAAAAAAAAATCAATGTGTCCCATAGCCTGTGTGCTTCAATGCAGCCGCTGGCCTAAAGCGCATCCCATCCCGCCCGGCTATGCTATCAGGATCATCCTCATCACGACACCTCTTTATAGCAGGATGCGCTGCAACATGATCATCAGTGGTGCAGGCAGAATTGGTAGAAGGGGCCGTCGGTCCAGTAGAAACCTACAGAAGAATAAGTCAACTCAGTATATATTAAGTCACAACAATTTAAATTGTCTTACCATGGTCTCGTCGGTCTCCTGAATATAATCTTTTGTCGCAGCCATGTCAGCATCGCACAAATGGGCCTCCGTGACGGGCGGGGATGAAGCCTTAATAAGAAAATTAATAAAGTTATGGCAAATAAATGAGAAAATAAAAAACAAATTTAAAGTTAATACTAATAAAAACATAACTACGCCTGTGATGATGAGCCAAAACTCAACCGGCGCCCACTATCTAAATCTCAGGCCGGCCGATCCTCAGCAGCGGTCGATGAACCTGGGAAGTATGCTTCCCAATCCTCTCCGGTAAGGTCCGTACCCGTGATCAATAACGGACCTGACGGGGTCACCTGCGAAGTCCCTGGAGTGAGTTGCATCCCAAGGCTGTATGACGGCATGCTGGTGGGATACTCGTCCAGCTCATGTAGTTCACCCGACAGATCGGCACCAACATCATCAATAGGGGCCTCAACGCCCCCTTGCTGGGGACTACCTCCTCGCCGCCCATCACAACCCCGTGCGGCAGCCCTGCCTCGTGGGGCAGCCCTGACTCGTGGGACACCCCTACCTCTAGGGGCACCCCTCCCTCGTGGGGCACCCCTCCCTCGTGTGACACCCTTACCTCGCTTGTATTTCTCTTGCGCCACATAAGCAGGGTCGTGTCCCAAGCGCTGATCCTCTCGAGCTCGCTGCAGTGTCCGGGCAGCCACCTCTGCAACCTGCCGGCCGTAATCGTGCAAAGCGGCCGCTCCCTCACCGGCATGCTGCTGCATCTGCAGTCCCATCTGGTAGACTATATGTAGGACAATAGCCTGCACAACGTATAAAATATAAACTACAGAACACTAAGTTACATTTATATAATTAATAATAATAGAAAACATACCAGGGCCTCGTGCCGCCCGACGTATGGAACGTACCGACCGCCGGCTTGATGAATGGAATTCCCGACAAAAATTCGGGTAACACGGCGGTACTAGGGCATATAGAGCTGAATAGTCTCCGTCTGGATCTGTGAAGCGGGGAGAGGAATTAGATCAGCTCGGTCGTCCCAAGTATGGACCTGCGCCTCTAGCCATGCTACATATGCGTCGTCCGCCCTGGAACGCTCATCCCGCTGATAATGTATGGCCTCCCATGTAGGCCCCCTCAGTATATGCTGCGGACGGCCAAACTGGCAAAGTACCCGGTCCGTGGCATGATGCTCCATAATATCGAGGCACATGTGCGGGACGGAAGTGCTCCAAATCAGTCGGTCGGCCGAGCAATAATCGGGCAGGCCACCTATCAAGTCGTTGTTGTATGGCGTCCAGATGAACTATCAAATAACAACAGAAAACGTGAGTATGCGCAACACATGTGAAGCTATACCAAGTAAGTTTAGGTACACATTTACCCGTGCGCCCTCCAGCATATCCAACACATCCCTGCAAAGGGGAAGATTATGGCGAGCCTCGTAATGTCGTACATATCCACGCCGGAGAACCCACCTCCTAGCTAGAGGGAGAAACAGAGGTGGTACATCCGGAGGTAATGGTAGTAGAGGTGGATGCAACTGCAGGAACCGCTCCCAGGCCCAAACCTAACATACAAAGTTGACGTAAAGTTTAAGAAAATTTTTGACTGGATAGAATTGGAAGGAATGAACAGAGTATTTGAATATGTTGTCACCTGTAAAAGCGACAAAAATCTACATACGTCATGCTGGGTGCCCATGTTCGCCCGAAACAGATGCCTGTACAAGTAAGCGAGAACAGTAGCACCCCAGCTATACTGGGGTAAATCATCTAGCAACTGAAGATGATGAAGAAATCGCAAGCTGACTAGGTTCCCCGAAGTGTTCGGGAACAAGACCCCCCCAAACAGAAGGAGCAGCAGCAACCTCGTATACCGGTGAATATGCAGATCATATGTCTCCCCGGTGATGTCGGGGTGCAATATCTCCAAATGTTGTCGAATAGCTGTCAAACTCATGCGACTGGCCCCTGAGTGTGCAGTCTCATCCTGTGGCCTAAAACTAGTGAGTTGTTGTAGCATGTCCAAATACTGCCCACGCGTCATCTCTCTCATGGCCTGAGGCAGTGCAATGGGCAGTCCATCAACACGCATCCCATATAAAACCTCCACGTCCTGCACCGTGATGGTGGCCTCGCCAATGGGCAGGTGGAAAGTGTGCGTCTCCGGTCGCCACCGCTCTATCAGGGCCGTGATCAAAGACCAGTCGAGTTGTAGCCGCCCAATCTCCAAAATTCTATAGAAGCCCGTATCCCGCAGGCGCTGGACTACACGGGGATGGATATCTCTGTCCTTCATAAAATCCCACATGTCGTCCACTCTCCTGGCGCGGAGAGTCTGGGCCAGTAACTCTCCCTCCCATACATAGGCGGACCTATGATCGCCCTGTAATACTAATAGTTCATCGGAGATAGGTCCGGGATGCATAGGCGGCACGTCCATGTCGTATACTATAAATTAAACAACATTAATTGTATGTTTGATCTGTAAATAAAATAATTATTTTTTTATAATTATACAATATTTAATTGGACCAAGCTATTTAATTGGTCCGGGATCCATGCTCGATATTTGATGCCCAGTAGGACCAAGCTATCCTGAGTTCTCGTGTGTGTCAATTTTATTATTTTCGTAATTTTGTATGTTTGTTTTGTAAATTAAATAATTAATTTTTATCATATTTAATTAGACAGAGTATATACCTATGGGTTCCAGGCTCGATATTTGAGGCCCAGTAGCACCAAGCTATCCTGAATTCTTGTGTGTGTCAATTTTGATATTTTTATAATTTTGTATGTTTATTTTGTAGATTAAATAATTAATTTTTATCATATTTAATTGGACAGAATATATACCTATGGGTTCCAGGCTCAATATTTGAGGTCCATTAGCACCAAACTATCATGAATTCTTGTGTGTGTCAATTTTAATATTTTCATAATTTTGTATGTTTGTTTTGCAAATTAAATAATTAATTCTTATCATATTTAATTGGACATAGTATATACCTATGAGTTCCAGGCTCGATATCTCAGGCCCAGTAGCACCAAGCTATCCTGAATTCTTGTGTGTGTCAATTTTAATATTTTCATAATTTTGTATGTTTGTTTTGTAAATTAAATAATTAATTTTTATCATATTTAATTGGACAGAGTTTGTGTTTGATCTATCAATATAAAAGATACTTAAACTACAGGGATTCTATGCTAAAAGGCTCTACATTTTACTACGCTAAAAGGGCACTTGTCTTTAAGCAAATAAATAATCTAAACTAGATAAAAATAACAAATACATTTTAATCACAAAACAAACACAAAACACTAATATCTTAGTCCGGATAAAAATAACATACTAGTTTAATCACAAAAAAAAATACAAAACAATATGGAAACACATTCAAAACAACTAATATGCATTATTATACGAGTTTCGACATAAACTAAATCGGAATACCTCGATTTATGTTTTTCGGAAAGTCGATGAATTGAAAATTTGAGCCCGAAACGAGGAAATCACAACAATAGAAGGATTGGCTAGGATGTGGGACCTACAATCTTATCTTTTTGTGTGATGGGTGGGGTCCACTGCAAATTTTTTAGAAGGAAATTTGAGGGGGAGGGGGGGTCGGCTAACAATTTTTAATTTGGGGGAGGGGGGCGTCTGGTTTGAATGTGGGGAAGAAGGATGGGGACCGTTTATTTATTTATGTATAGCGCGGTATATAACTGCGCTATACATATATAGCGCGGTTATATACCGCGCTATGCATAGCTGTCTTATCAGCCCTGTATAGCGCGGTTTAAAAGAGCGATATATATATATATATATATATCGCTCTTTTAAAGAGCGCTATACTTTAACGGCCGTTTATTTATTTATGTATAGCGCGGTATATAACTGCGCTATACATATATAGCGCGGTTATATACCGCGCTATGCATAGCTGTCTTATCAGCCCTGTATAGCGCGGTTTAAAAGAGCGCTATACTTTAACGGCCAAAACTCCGTTAAAGTATAGCGCTCTTTAAAAGAGCTTTTAAAGAGCGCTAACGCTCTTTTAAAGAGCGCTATATATAAAAATGTCACTCTTTTTTTTAAACACACATTTTCGTCCCACTTATCCAAAAAAATCACAAATGGGTTCTGGACCCCTTGAATATGGTGTGTCAGTGCGTCCATCGCCAGGGCAAATAAGAACGGACTAAGTGCAGGATAGATAACTATTCATTTAAAAAAATAGATAATGGTAATTTAAAAAGGAATTAACGATAATGCATTACCAAAAAACTAGAACTAGATACAAACATTATTGTTAATTTATTGCTAAATCGTTCGTAACTAATAGAATTTTTGATAACTTGTCGCTAATCTGTCGCTAAATAAAATTAATTAATAACAAATTTTGATGTTTAGCTACAGAATTTTATCGTCGCTAATTCCTGTTTTTTAATATTAATGGTAGAAGAAATAATAGGGACATTGATAGTAGGGATATTTTTTTCCATCTGGACATTAATATATGAGTCACACGAATTTGATGAGTCAAAGTGGGTGTTTGGACATAAGAATTGTAAAATTCTAAAATAGGAGGAAATTATTTTTCAAGTGAAAATGGTATTTGAAATTTATAGTTGTGTTTGAACATGAATATAATTTTGGATTGTTTTTGAAGTTTTTTGAGTGATTTGAGTGAAAATTTTGAAAACTAGTTTTTTGCAGTTTTTAAAATTTTTTAAAATTTCCAGAATGCATCTTCAACTGAAAATTGGAAATTTTATGAACAAACGCTGATGTTGAAAAAAAATAATTTTTTTTTGGAAAAAAAGAAAAAACTTCTTATGTCCAAACGGAAATATAAATTGCAATTCAAACTATTCGAAGGTACGAAAACTTAGCTAACCAACCAGAAGCCTAATTAAAATCAATATAATAACACCACTAATTAAGTAATAATTTAATAATTTTTGCCATTTGTGCAGATGTGCGATTCCCTCAATTTCGGTTGTCATCATAAAAACACTTTGACCGTCGAAAAAAAAAAACTTTGACCAGAAAAAGTATATACTAATAAAGTACTCCGTAATAAGTACTCCTCTGACCGATTATGTGTCATATTTTCTTACTCGGTCTCAAAAAGAATATTATATTTTATAATTTAGAAATAAATTAATTTTAAAATTTACTATATTTTATCTTTAATGAAATGATTTACAATCACACAAATATTTATAATTTGTTTTACATCATAAGTTTAAAAAAAAAAATTATTATTTTTTTTTTTTAAAATTTCGTATCGAGTCAAATATCAATGCATAAATTGGGACAGAAGGAAATAATTAAAGCGGTCACTAGGTCACCCCCAACAAATGAATAATGCACTCACTCGCCCGGAGAAATGCATTGATTGTTGAAGTAGAATCACCCTTTCCGTTCATTACTGAAATAGCATTACAATATTTTGCCTCACAATTGCAAGTATAATTGCCAATTACAGCAACAAGGCATATAATAGTACTGCTAAACTTCAACAAATAAAACAAAGCCAAGATTTTAATGAGTCATTGATTGCGTTTTTTTCTTTTCTACAGAGAGCAGCAGCGCTGAATGATGAATAGCTTGAGAATTAATGAGTAGTTAAACTGTTAAAGTAATAACTAGGTTTGCCCAACTACTTTTAATACAAGGAATACAAATCCACGTTGTTTCACAGCTGTTGTTACATTTTTTAAAAGATAAATGAAGATATTGTGCATGCCAAAACACTAGCTATTGGTTTTCTTGTTGGCAGTGTGTTTAACAATGGATTCAAAGATGTGTTTGTGCTGGAAAACAAATTGATTTGGATCCAGAACCCAAATTTTGAATCTTCAAATTGTTACAGCTTGTTTGGATGGTTGTTACCTATTGTATTATATTGTATTTGTACTTTAAATACAATATTTGTTTTGATCGTTATTAAAATTTTATTGTATTGTATTGTTAAATCCGTCGTTACGTAACAATGAAATATTTCATTTTATGTAACGACCGATTTAGTGTGGTCGTGTCGTTACCTTATTTTTTTCTTTTCATTTTGTCCTTAGTAATGATATTTTACCTTTATCATATCCGACCCTTTCATAATAACTCTTCCTCATATCATTTCTTTTTGTTAAATAATATTGTGTCACGACCCAATTTAGGATCACGATCAGCACTCAGGAGCAAGTGCTCCCAAGTAAGCCTCATCAGTATTTTACAGAAAATCAGACAAAGTTTTTCCTGCGTTTGGACTATCCAAAAATAATTCATGTCTAATCAATAAACAACAACCAACCAACATTCACTTAAACATATCATAATCACCATCAACTAACCAAAAATGAGTTTTCACCAATATTGCCAACCTTTTTAACATAATAAAACTAAATCCGTCTCTAAAATGAAAGTATTATACTAGTAACTAGTCCATATTAATAAATGAATACTCACGACACTAATAAAATAACTATGGAGCAACTCTAAAAATTCAAAAGAAAAGACTATAGCAAATGAGTAAAACTCTTCGCCTACGCGTACGAGTACGAGGCTCACGAAGAACTATCAACATGTATGCTCTAATTAACGAAATACTCACCTGCGTCAACTGTTGTCTCTGGAAAAAATAATTTACAGGGAGTGAATCGCTAGCTCAGTGAGTAATAACAGTTAACCACAACCTTTTTAATGGGGACAAGTCAGAAAACATGCTAGTCTATTAAAATAGAAAATACCATAAGAATGCCCTTTCAAAAATAATAAACAATAATTAGTCTCATCATGTTTTCATGTATTATAATTCAATTGACAATTCGGTAATAAGCTCGGTAAATACTGTGTAATATCAATATTCATGTTTGGGAGGTTTCCAAGGAAGGATCATGTAATATGTATCACTGTGTGGACCCCTTTTTGAAAGTAGGTCCCTGTTCGAGGGAAAACTGTAACTGTATGCTAGTTCTACCTTCCCATTAGCGAGGGCTATAACTGTAATCGATAATCTGTAAATATAAGGTGCAACAGGTCTAACGAATCCGCTGTTAGCTACGGGATCCTTCAAAGTCTCCTCACATTAATACTCTTTCTTGTAAACAGTCAACACTCATATGAAAGCATTTTCAAAATAATAAAGGACATATAGTTTCTTATCAAATCATGTAATTTTATTTCGTTAACGATAAAAATATATAGTAAGAACGAGAATATTTAAAACAACAATAATTATCTCAAATAACCATTTTGGTATCATATCAAGTAAAGGACTTGACCTACATGCAAATTCAAAACAGTCGATAACAAGTTCATATTATAATCATATGTAAATTATGCTAGTTGTAGAAACCCAAATTGTGATAAGGTTACTACTCACCTCTTGATGCCAATTAAATAAAGCTTAACTTCCAGTCAAATTCAAATTGCTCAGCTAGTAAAAGAATCTATAAATCATTTTAAAGTTGTGTCACATCCACTAACTTTATAATTCATAAAGTAAAGTAGTAGCATATCACTATTATGATAACCCACGTCTTGGTTTCACTTAAATTATCAATTGATAGACTACGTATGGCTCTAATAAAATAATTCTATGCAAATTCCTCTTTCCTGAATCATATGTCCTTTATGAACTAGATTAGTTCTCCATGGAAATTCATATTCAATATTGTCCGTTGCAATAGAGGTGGAGCTAAAATTTAAAGTTATTGGGTTCGGAATTCTAGTTCTTTTAAAGTACTGGGTTCTAAATTAGGAATTTGTACATATTCAATCGATTTTTAAAGATAAATATAGAGTTTGGACCAAATATTGGGTGATAAGTAGGGACTTTGTCTACTTATTTGCACTCTTTTACTTTCGCTTTAGCTTAAAATTGTTTAAAGGTATTCCCGAAAAATGATGAAATATGCTTTCTTGCAGGAGTGTTGGAATATGAGTCAAAGAGATGAAAATCAACTCAAGAAGGAGTAATTTTGGACAAGGACCAAAACAAAGTTAAAGGGAAAAAATGCGGACCGCACAATATTGAGTGCGGCCGCAGAACATGAGGAAGCCTCTGATAAAATTTCTATGCAAAGTGAGAACCGCACAATTATTATATGGCCGCAGAAGAAAAGGTTCAGAGAGATGGATTCTGGGGTCATGCAGAAGTTCGGACCACACCATTATTGTGCGGTCGCACTCAGAAATGTGTGGTCCGCAGAAGTCTTGCATGTCAAAGCTAAAATTCGAGATTGCAGCCGCACTCAGAAATGTGCGGACCACAGAATTTGAAGAAGTGCGGCCGCAACCCAGAATTGTGCGATCGCAGAAGTCCATCTTGTCAAGCTAGTGTCAAAGTGCGGACTGCACATATAATTGTGCGGCAGCAGAATCTCCGCAGGGGCAATTTTGTCCGATAATTTTAGCTGGGTATAAATAGATCTTTTTGTCAAATTTAGGTTAAGTAGAGAACACCTGAGAATATATAGCCATTTTTCTTTACTATTTTGGGTAACTTTGTAATAGTTTATCATTTTAACATTAAATGTTTTCCCCCTTAATCATCTATTATGAGTTTTATCTTAGTTTCTTCTTTAATTTCTTCATTTTCTATGAGTAGTTAAACCCTTAGCTAGGGTTGTAACCCAACCCTAGTATGGAAACTTAATGGGTGAGTGATTTGGGGCTTATTTATGATTGGGTATATGATACTTAGCCTAGTTCTTGCTTGAATTTGAGAATTGATGGTTGAAAATATTAATTCATGTCTAATTGACTTAGTCTCTACTTGAGAAAGAGAGACTAAGTCTATAAAAACTTGGCTAACAAGAAATTGGAGTGAACTCAAGAAATTGATAGCCCCAATTAAAGGGTCGAATCTAGAGATAGTAAGACCCGACTTGAGCATCTATCACTTGTTTTGTGAAATACCCATTTGGATTTGAGAAAGACAAATTGGGCAAAATCACTCAAACTACCGAGAGGTATAGAGTAAGTAATAGATTGTGATTGCTATATTGTATCCCGACCAACCAAACATGCCCTAAAGCTCTCAATTCGTTAGGTAACCAACTAGGTAGAAGTTACAACCCTAGATCTTTTATAACCTGAAAAACAACAATACCAAAAACATTTTCTCTTAGCTTTATAATTACAGCATTAGCATAAGATTTAGGAGTAGAAAAGAAACAACCGAATATGTGGAAGTACAATCTTGGGAACGTCATATACTTAGACTAGGTATATACCTAATCCAACATAAAGCTCTTTGTGGAATCGACCCCGACTCGCATTGGGTATTTATAATTGTATCGACCGCCTCACAATCCCAATTAGTGGTGTGAGTTTGGGCGACATCATTGGGTTCGGTAGAATCCGTAACATGTCCGCCCCTGCATTGCAATACAGTTGAACACCAAAACTCAATCTTTGTACCATAACTTAATTTACACCTAACAAACAACAACAACAATAACATACCTAGTATTATCCCACACCGTGGGGACTGAGGAGGGTAGTGTGTACGCAGACCTTACCCCTACCTTGTGAGGATAGAGAGGTTGTTTCCAATAGGCGGCTCAGGAAAGCATAAGCACCACATTAATAAAAATATAGACAAGAAGGGACAGTACCATAAAACCATATAACAACATAATAAAAATAACAAGAAAGTAAGGTGATCAACAATGAAATAAAATAACGGTTAGTCATAAAAACCTACTATCAACTAATTCACACCTAACAAATATCATATATAACGAGACTAGTTTAAGTACAAATATATCAATATCCCTTTTTTTCAAGTGAATTTATCCTACAGTAGCATTGAGCCAACTTCCAATTGCATAATTTGCCCGTAATAATTCTTATTGGTATTAAATTTCTTATACCTTGTGAAACCCTTCAAATACATAAACGAGATAAAAAGAATTACCATAAGAAAAGAATCTAGATGAGAAATTTGAGTATTACCCGTAAGACCAGTACGTATTTAAAATTTCTCAAGGTTTGGTTCCTGCCTCTTTCTTCTTCTTCTCCTTTGTTTCCTCCTCTATGGTTTTTTCTTTCTTTATTTCTTAATGCTTAGCTTCTGTTCTGTTTTAGCCCCCTTTTCCTTTTCCCCCCTTTTCTCGTTTTCTTTCCGGTGGGCTGATACACATATTTCAGAGATGCCAGACGTGGAGGCTACTTCAGCTGCTGAGTAGGATAATTTGAATAGCTGTTACTTTTTGAATTTTACTGCTTTGGCGGAAATTTCAGTTACAATATAATTTCAGCATATTTTGCATTTCAGTAGATTGTTTAAGAGTATAAGTAGAAAGTTATAAACTCTTATTACACACTTTTGATATGTTAAAGAGTTTCTGGCCTTCTCTCTAACTCCTTTAGTTCTCTCTTCTTCCTACTCCTTCTCATTTTTCTCCTTATCTGTTGCTTCATTGCTGAATCGATACCAATTTGGTATCAGAGCCACACCATGGGACCACCTAAAGTTGTTGATCTCACACTGGGGAAATCCAGCTCTAGATTGGCAGGAGCAATATGAGGATTTAACTGCTCAACAATTAGACCTGCATTCAATTCTCGATCAAAAAATGAAGGAATTATGAGCTGATATGGACCACATACATGTTGAAATGATACAGATGGTCGGAGCCCTCAAAAACTCGATCGAAGGAATGCAGCTTCATCAACAGTCACCGGACAACTGTTCTACTTCCAATGTCCGAGATAATGTGTTACAATTAGGTCAAAGAATTTTAGGCCCTAATCCTTACCATGCTCATAACAATCGAGGTCATAATCTGATATTTTCTAGATTTAATAGGGAAAATTTGAAAAGCTGGCTGTATAGGATCGATCAATATTTTGATGTTGATAATACAACTGGAAATCAGAAAGTAAATATAGTATTTATGAATTTGGATGATGAAGCCCTAGTTTGGCATCAGTCATACATGAAGTGCAGAGATTCACCCATCCTTCCACCATGGGATGAGTATATTGAAGCTTTGGTTAAAATATTTAGTGAAGAATATGCATATCACATGCTAGAGTTGAAGAAACTGAAACAAACTGGTTCAGTGAATGAGTTTCAATTTGCTTTTTCCAGACTGTTAGCTCAATGTGACTTAACTGTTAGCTAGGCTATCTCCTATTTTTTAGGAGGACTGAAGTACGAGTTAGTGAACCCTGTTAAAATGCATGAGCCTCAAACCTTGTCCAAAATATATCGCTTAGCTCAATTAGCTGAAGCTACCTTAGCTGCTAATGCTAGAGCACTAATGTGTAGTCATGCATCTATGTCATCCACACACCTCAAAAAGCCCTCCTATGAACCACATCCGACCAAAGCTACTCCTATTACCACTACATCTAATCCTAGACTAGTTTTACCTCCTTCGATCAATGCCATTGCCCCTAGAAATAGGAGAACTATTTGTCCTACAGAAATGCAGGCTAGAAGAGCCCAAGGTCTATGCTATTTTTGTGATGAGAAGTATATTGTTGGACATAAATGTAACCTACCTAAATAGCTACTTGTGATGGATCTAAAAGTCTCAGAAGGTGAAGGTGTGGATGTTGCTAGGCCGGAATCTGAAGGAAGTCCTTCTCGTGAAGAGTGGTCAACTGTGGAAGGGGATACTTCGATGATCTCCATATATGCCTTAAGTGGATTACAAGGGGCTCAAACAATACATGTCACTGGATATAGTAAAACGAGATCAATACAAATATTTCTTGATGGAGGTAGTACTCACAACTTAATTAATGAAAAGGCTGCTAAGAGGTTGGGTTGTCAAATCTGCCCTACCAGGGTAAGCTATGTGAGCCTTGGTAACAATACCTTGGAAGTAGAGTGGTTTGAAACTTTGAATGGATCTTGTAGGGAACTACATTTTTCTCTGACTTAATTGTATTTTCAGTAGGTAAATATGACTTGGTATTAGGGGCTTTGTAGATGAAAATACTAGGACCTATTACCATGGATTATTTTGAGCTGATTATGGCTTTCAATTACCATGGGAAATATCATTTGCTAAGAGGAGTATCTGAGAAATGTAAAGTTTCCAGTCCAAAATCTTTGAACAAGCTAAAGGGAGAGGATGTGCAATTCTTTATGTTGCAGGTGATGGACAATGCACTTACATCAGCAAGTGTTATGCAATGCCAAGCTTTGCACATGGACAAATCAGATAATGCTCCTCCTATTGAAGAACTTCTACAACAGTATCAACTGATCTTTGCTGAACCTACTACTCTACCTCCACAGATGGGTGCTTTAGACCATAGAATACCCCTCCAACCTGGATCTAAACCTATGAATGCTAGGCCTTACAAGTATTCTGCAATTAAGAAGGACATTATAGAAAAATTGGTTAATGAAATGTTGCAACAAGGAGTAATTCAATACAGTAACAGTCTTTTTTCTTCCCCTGTGGTACTTGTTGGAAAAAAAGATGGATTATGGAGGCTATGCGTAGACTATAGGGAACTGAATCAATGTACAGTTAAGGACAAGTTTCCAATATCACTTATAGATGATCTATTGGATGAGCTTGTAGGAGCCACCATTTTTTCTAAAATTGACCTCAGGTCAGGCTATCACCAGATAAGGATGATGACTGATGATGTTCCAAAAATAGCATTCAAAACACATCTAGGGAATTATGAGTATTTGGTAATGCCTTTTGGCTTAACCAATGCTCCATCCACCTTCCAATGCCTCATGAACCACTTGTTTCAGAAATTTCTAAGGAAGCTTGTTCTTGTGTTCTTTGATGATATTTTAATCTACAATGTTAGCCTGCAAGATCACTTGGTGCATCTGCAACAAGTGTTTGACATTATGGTCACCCACAGCTTATTAGCCAAACAGTCCAAGTGTGCCTTTGGTATTTCAAGAGTGGAATATCTAGGGAATTTTATTTCTGGCGAGGGAGTTTCTACTGACCCAAGGAAGATTCAAGCAGTTCAACAATGGCCAACTCCCACTACACTTAAAAAATTGAGGGGATTCTTGTGGATAGCTGGATATTATCGAAAATTCATTCGAGGCTATGGTGTTATAGGCATACCATTAACTGAGTTGCTCAAGAAAGATGTATTTTTTATTGTCTACTAAAGCTGCAGTCATTTGCAAAGTTAAAGTTAGCTCTCACTTCTGCTCTTGTCTTAGCATTATCTAACTATGCCATTCCTTTTGTGGTTGAAACTGATGCTAGTGGCACATGCATATGGGTTGTTCTTATACAGTTTGGACATCCTATAGCTTTCATTAGCAAAGGTTTAGCTCCCAGACATGTTTCCTTATCTGTGTATGAGAAGGAATTGTTGGCCCTGGTCTTTGCAGTTACCAAATGGTCTCACTATCTTTTAGGCCAACACTTCATTGTGAAGATTGATCAAAAAGCTCGTAAGTATCTCTTAGAGCAAAAGCTGCATACTGATTCACAAATTAGGTGGCTTGCCGAGCTGTTACCCTTTGATTTTGAAATTCAATACAAGAAGGAAAAAGAGAATATGACTGCTGATTCTTTATCAATAATTTCAGGTGTTGCACTAATGACCTTAATGGTCTCCTCAGTGCAAGCTGATCTTTGGACAAACATCTAGAATAATTGGACTAATGGCCCTGAGTTACATACTCTCATCAATTCCTTGCAGGAGAAGCCACAAAAGCACTTTACCTGGATAAATAATCAGCTTCGGAGAAAAGGTAAATTGGTCATAGGAAATGATGTGGGCTTGAGAACTAAGATATTGCAGATGTGGCATTCCTCTCCCTCTGGGTCACTCTGCATTGATGCCACCACTAGGAAGTTATTAGCTTATTTCTATTAGAAAGGTATCAGGACTGATGTACTTGCCTATGTACACAATTGTTTTGTGTGCCAAAGGAATAAATATGATACTACTCCTACAGCTAGGTCACTTTATTGCTCTCGTTCACCCTTACACAACCCAATCTCTGGTCTCTATATTCCTCGATCAAACTTTCAAGTTACATGGCTTCCCTGGTACTATAACCAGTGATCGCGATCCCATCTTTATCAGTGCTTTTTGGAAGGAGTTTCTGTCTGCTCGGGGTATCACTTTACACACTTCCACAGCTTATCATCCTCAGACTGATGGTCAAACAGAGGTTCTCAATAGATGTTTGAAGACCTACTTGCACTGCTTTTGTTATGATTCTCCAGCTGATTGGTGTTCCTTCCTACCTTTAGCTGAATGGTGGTATAACTCCTCCCCTCATTCTGCAATTCAGACCTCTCCTTTTGAATTGCTTTATGGTTACCCTCCTCCTCTTCATCTCCTTTTATATTTCTGGTGATTCTTCTTCTGATTCGGTTGAGAACATTATGCTGCTTCTAGAATTTAAAATGCAATTGGCTAAATATCATTTAGCTAGATCTCAACAACGTATGCAGGATCAAGCCAATGCTCATCGCACTGACAAATATTTTTCAGTGGGTGATTGGGTCTTTGTGAAGCTACAACCATATAGGCAGTTCACCCTATCTGTCTTCCCCTATCATAAGCTCATTTCCCGTTATTTTGGTCCTTACCCCATTATCGAAAAGATATGTGCAGTTGCTTAAAGGTTGTTGCTTCCTCCTGAAGTCCAAATTCATCCTACTTTTTCATATTTCTCAGCTCAAATTGTGCCACACCGTCCCTTATGAAATAATTCATCCACCTATCTTGGATCTCTCCAGTCCTTTATGCCCTGCTCTTGGGGCTGTCATTGGTCGCAGATTGGTCAAAAAAGGCAACAAAGCAGTTGTGAGCACCTAATTTTTTACCATACTTGTGATTTTTCAACACTTTTTAGTATGTAAATAATTTTAAGTTTAATCTACATATTTTAACCTTAACTTCATTTTTAGTAGGTTTTATTTAAGAAAATTAAAAATCACAAAAAATTATATGTTCTTGTTTTAAAATATTTAGCTAGTATTTTTATTTTACACTCTTAAAAAAAATATATTAATTAAAGCAAGAGTCAATGAGTAATTTCCATGTGGCAAGATTCTTCCTTATCTTTTGTAACAAACTCACATGCTCTTTTAAAAAAATGCGCATGCCCATACACACTCTTTTTCTTGGCCACCCATTAATCCCTGTACCTAGACCTATATATTTTTCACTCACTCAACACACAAAAGATAGATCTGAAAATAGACAGAAGGGGGAGGGGGCGAAACAGAGAC